>NW_026935854.1:0-68901 GCF_032062105.1 Saccostrea cuccullata | reverse complement strand
TATTTCTATGTAAAATTTGATTTACCATTGTGACCCCGCCCAACCACCGGGGGTCATGATTTGAACAATTTAGAATCTACACTACCCCGAGGGTGCTTCCACAAAGTTTCAGCTTTTCTGGCCCAGTGGTTCTTAAGAAGAATATTTTCAAAGATTTCTCTGATATATTTCTATGTAAAACATTGATTCCCCATTGTGGCCCCGCCCTACCCCCGGGGGTCATGATTTGAACAATTTAAAATTTACACTACCCCGGGCTGCTTCCACATAAGTTTCACCTTTTCTGGCCCAGTGGTTTTTGAGAAGAAGATTTTCAAAGTTTTTTCCTAAATTTTTCTTGATTATCTCCCCTTGTGAGGGAACTTGGCCCTTCATTTTTATAATTTAAATTTCCCTTTACCCAAGAATGCTTTGTACCAAATTTGGTCAAAATTGGCCCAGTGGTTCTTGAGAAGAAGTCAAAAATGTGAAAAGTTTACAGACGGACGGACAGACAGTACGGAATGGAACGGACCACTGGACAAAATGTGATCAGAAAAGTTCTATTGAGCCTTCGGCTCAGGTGAGCTGAAAAGTAAATATACATTTGCGATATCCTTTTACAAATTGAATCAAAAGGATGAAAACTTTTTCTTGTACAAAAAACTATTATATTTTCTACAATTATAAGTAAATTATTTAAATTTATTTTAATTTAATTAACAGAAATATTCATGATCAATCATTTTGCTTAGAGTGAAACATAATTTGCCGTTTTGACAGATAGTCTGGTCCTGATTTTTAAAAAAGAAGGCTAGAAATAACTTCTAATGGCAAATAATTATTATTTGGTCCAGCATAGTTTGTTAACCTATTTCCAGTATGCTGAATCCGAAAAAAATATGTTGGCCTTCATTAAAATGGCGTTAAAGAGGTCAAAATGGCGATTGAAAATGGCCGACATCCATTTTTTTATTTTCATTTAATGTGGTTCAAAATAGAGAAGTGATGAGTGAATATCTAACTGAGTGTAATAAAAGTATGAAAATTATAATCGGATGCTAACATTATTTGTAAAACTCAGAAAATTTAGCCGTTTCTACACTTAATTCGGATTTTCTCTGATTTTTTGGTCTATCGTTTCTATATTTTTCTTTGTTCAGGATTTTACATTTGCAAATATCCATACACTGCAGATTTGTATTTTTCCCTCTACATCTCACTAGTCTACAATTGTATGATAGTGCAGCTGTAAGTTAAAAGTCAAAATGGCGATTCAAAATGGCGGATATTCATTTTTTCTTCAAATTATTTTATTCTTAATGTCGTTTACATAGGAGAAAAGATTTGTGAATATTTTACTGAGCGTAGTACAACTTTGTAAAATGACAATAGAACACTTATTTCATCACTTTAAATCGGAAAATTTAGTCGTTAAATTTGAAATGTGTTAATTAGCTCGAAATGGCAATTCAAATGACGTCAAATTTATAAATTTGAATTTCGTAAAATATCCAAACTGCTGAATTCTGGTTCGTTTTGCAGAAAATAAATTACAGTTTGTTTTTTATTCATGTTCAAATATGCAATGAAAGTTGGAGGATATTTTTTGTTTATGACATAAGATTTTTATAACACGGATTTTTGTTTAATTACTTCTATTGTGATGATAACTTTTTGACGACAAATCCGAATACATTTTACCTTTTACCTGCCTCACCATGCTTCTTCATATAAAAAGTTAATAATATCGTACAATAATTGCTGTTTTGGGGACAATATGAAAATTAAGCTACCCCAAGAGCAGTATCCCCCGAGCATTAAGGCGAGTGAACATTCAGTTGTTGGAAATTCTTGATCTATTTTTAGTCCAGTTTAGAAAAAAAATAAATGTTTAATAAATGTTCAAGTGGAAGGTCTAGTGCAACATAACTTAGTATGATTTTGAAAATGATTGACCAGGACCAATTATAGGGCTAGTAATTGTTACATCATATAAATCTGAATATATTTATAATATCCAAATATAAACATATATATATATATATATATATATATATATATTAAGAATTATCTGTATAATATACGTAAACCATAAATTTTTGTTGATTGTCCAGCTCTGATTCTGTATCCCTACATTTGCATTTTGTTATTTTCAGTCAAAAATTCAACTACATTCTCAAATATTTCATGCTTTGTATTTTGTATTGAACAGTGTATATAAATTTAAAAATTGTGAAATTTACAAAATCTGAGAGAAGAAAATATTTGTGTTCAATCCCCCCCACGATTCTTGATACAACCTTACACTATCCTAACAAAGAAGTGTGGATCAAAATGCCTTGTAAACTTCTCGAAGTGTTCAAGAAAATTTTGTCGTCAAGAGAAGTATTGACTAGATCGAAATCAGGAATGGCTTAGGCCTATTGTTACGAAAGCTTGTAAGTGATAGGAATCACGAGGAATCTGCAGGCGCTCTTAAATTGCATAATTTTACAACTTTTCTCACCAAAATATGCACACAATGTGAATTCAGATGATCAAGTTTAAGAATTTTCTTGCTAATAGAATGACCTTTCCACCCTAAAAGACAATAAATCTATATGAGGTCACAAAATAAAGAGCTACATGTCTTAAATATCAGAGATTTTTTTATACCCCTCGCTTGAAAAGCGGGAGGGTATAGAGTAATCGGTACAGGTGTATGTATGTCCGTCCGTCTGTTCCGCTTTGGGGTACCCATTTCTTATCCACAACTCCTCTCATACCACTGAATGAAATTTTCCATAGCAAAACATGGACACTGTCATTATATTCATATGGGAGACCGGGGTATTTATTTAGTGAGCTCATTGCCCACAGTACCTCTAGTTCATTTTGCATATGGTTTTGGAAAACAAAATAGACTTTTAACATTTGAACGTAAATGTGTTGTTCCTTGAGTGTCGGTTGATTGATTGTATATTGTTTGACGCCGAGTCGGCAATTTTTCAGCCATGTTTCGGCGGACTATCAGTTTAAATAATCAGTTTTTTTAAAGGATTTTGGTTTCTCTGACGGCCTCCAGTGAGCTTACTCTTTTTCGAACTCCAGAGAAATGATCTTTTACATGCCAAGGGGTTGTCATCCTTGACACGGCGCACCATTTACTTGAGAGTTGAAAATACCAAAATTCCGATGAGATACTCAACATATAGCAAATAAAGCTGGAATAGAAGATGTTAAGGGGATAATTCTAAGTTCTTATAAGTGCTAAAAAGCTAGTACAAAGTGTTTGATGAAATGGACAAGAATTTCTTCAGTTATATTTGATGGTGTGCCGAGGGATGTTGAGGTAGAAGTGCAAGTTGATAATGACAAGATTCGGGAGTGATTTTAGGTGAATGGGGGCTCAAAGGCTTTGAAACACGTACGGTCAAATACGAAGGGGGAAATTCGGCAAAGTCTAAGTCGAATTTGTTGTTAACTATTTCCAGAATATAATGAATCTTTTAATATTTTTTGTTCATATTTAATGGACTTATCAATATACTATATATACTATATATATAAAAAACAAACTGTAATTTATTTTCTGCAAAACGAACCAGAATATTAAGCAGTTTCTACGAAATTCGAATGTATCAGACGTCATTTTGAATCGCCATTTTGAGCTAATTAACACATAATTCTTATTTAAACGACTAAATTTTCCGATTTAAAGTGATCAAATTAGTGTTCTGTTGGCATTTTACATAATTGTACTACGCTCAGTAAGTTATTCGCAATTCCTTTCTCCTGTGTAAACGACATTAAGAAGTAATTTAAAAATAATTTTAAAAAAAAGATAAATATCCGTCATTTTAAATTGCCATTTTGACTTTTAACTTACAGCTGCACCATCATTAAGTTGTAGAATGGTGAGATGTAGAGGAAAAAATACAAATCTGCAGTGTATGGATATTTGCAAATGTAAAATCCTGAACAAAGCGGAATATAGAACAATAGACCAAAACATCAGAGAAAATTCGAATTAATTGTAGAAAAGACTAAATTTTCTGAGTTTAACTAATAATGTTAGCATTCTATTATCATTTTTATACTTGTACAGTGGCTGGAACGTTATTGTTGACAAACCAATCGTGTAGAAACGTTCGTGTATCGTGAGTGATCGTTCGTTTAACGTGAAGATCGTTCGTGTATCAGACTCAATCGTGTGCGTTTTTAATCGTGCGAGATCGTGCGTTTAGAATCGTGTAAATTTCGTTTTGTTAGTTTTTATCGGAATGTTAATTTCTAAAATAAGCATTTTCCTTGTTTGGTTTCTTAATTTATTAATTAAAATCAAAATAAAATGAAAAAGCGCAATTTACATAATAGAATGAACAACCAAACCAATGATTGCTCGTAAACAAGCAATATAGTAAGTTGTAGAACATCAAGTTCTCGTCAAATAGCGCGATCAATTCTGTGATAAACCGTACTTAGATTTCTTACGCCTTTCTGAAAAATCTTATTTAATTATTATTTACTTCTGATTGTGGTCAACATAAATTCTGAAATCAATTCATTGAAAATAAATATTTTTTTTACAAAGAAATAAACATTTCTTAAGTGAATACGCAGGAACTACATATCCGTATACTTTACTTGACCCAAACTGGGAAAAAGGAAATTCAATTAGGACCTTTAATTTTCTTTGACAATCAACTTATTTCTGAACATTTTGTCTCCCTTTAGACATTGCTAGTACGTACACCATGTTTGTTTTATCGAATCAACTAGGAGACATAAATTCCATATGCAGGTGTTTAATTGCTCATGTAGTGAAGATGCATTGTATCTAAGAGATTAATTATGATGGTCAAGGACGTGTCCTCCAAAACTGTAAAATTCATGGTCCTTTGCTTTTGGGTTCTGTAGTTATTTGTATTTCATAGTGCGTTTGAAATGTAATATCTCCAGCTTCTTCTTAGGAACTGCTGTTCATATTTCAACTCGTCTTAGCAAATAGCTTTTATAGTTGATGCAAGTTCATGATAACTGTTCCCTCAGAGCATATAAATACCTAACCTTACCTTGCGAGCTTACTTTCTTCTTTACGTCATAAAGCAATTTAAAGCTGTTAACTCCCGAGACAATTGACTTGTCTTCTTTTTTTATTTCTACTATTAATAACACGACTTTTCCACTTAATTGCCGAAAGTTATGGCCCTTGGTCCCACCTCTGATGCTTTGGAGGTCCTTGTTTGCTGTGCTCCTATTATGTAATATTTTAATGGATTTTTTTCAGCTCTAATAATGCTTGTTATCTCCAAATATATTTCATATAAAATTGTAAATTATGTTTAAAAAAGGAATCAGCATTTAGTGATAGATAACATTTGAAAGCATTTAAGGAAGGGATACTTCGTGGCAGGTTTCGCTGTAAGATATTTTCTCTTGTTCATTTTATTTGAAAAACACTTTTTATCATTAAGTAGAATCCTTATTTTTTATGATATTAATCAATTATTCATTATTGACTTTTGATGAGGTCTACTCGAGACTATACGGGCCTGGTAAGGTATTGGTCAACCGAAGCCAAATTCAAAAGTCAATAACCATTGTATTAAATGATCAGGAATTTTACAACACTTGAGACGCTTTAGTTATTGTTTCCATCAAATATAAACACTCATAATACAATGTGTTGTTTAACAACACATAATGTTTATATTTCTACAGCTTAACAACTAGTTAAAAATGAAAAACAATATTAGAGAACAATAAATACTTTTATTGGTAAAGTAGTTTATTCTCCTCAATATTGGCCTCTGCCATGTTTACATTCACAGTTAAACAAGTTTTAGAAAAGCAATTTGATTGGTCGAAAATAATCTAGGCAAAGCAATGGTTTGTCAATTGGGAAAAACCCGAATAAACTTCCTGGTTCTTCATTTGAGGTGAACTCACTCTGTGTTCATCTCAGAAAAGAGCGTCTAGACGAATCAGAAATCACCAAAATTACTGATTGTTTCATACAATAATATAATCCCTAGGTCTCTGGCTTATATCCAAAATTGAAGAAATAATAAAGTCAAGTAAAGTTAAGATTTAAAGCCTTTCAATGATATTGTCAAACATAAACCTAAGCATCTTTTTAATATCAACTTTATAGTACTAATTGTACAATCAAAATGTGTGTGTTTTTTTTGTTTTTTTTTTTTTCATATGACCATTGAGAAGGTAAGCAAATCATGTATATTTATTTATTTTAAATTAAGAATGACGTAACTTACTATTCAGGATTTTGTTACATCGTCTAAACAAATGTATCTTCTTCCACTAAATATCTTACGAATAAGATAAGAATTTGTCAAATCTGTCAAATCTCACTTTTTTCTAAAATATTACACATGTGTATAGAGAACATTACATAATATTTACATTCCCAATGTCTTTGTCCGAGATAAAATTACCAAATGTAAATGTACTTTATTTCTCCATCAATGTATTGGCGCGGTTCCAAAAAAACCACGTGCAGGGCGGGACAAACAGCTAGACAGAAGCAGGGCTTGGAGCACGTGGATTTGAGGAATCAAAGCATGTAAATATAAGGAATAACTGTCTTATTTTTCAATTTCATGAAGATGATCAATCGATTGGCTTGCGTAATAATTTTATGAATAAACGCCTTCGGCGTTTATGCAAATTATCACGCAAGCCAATCGATTGATCACTTCATGAAATCGAAAAATAAGACAGTTATTCGTTAACTAAAAACCATATCATATGTCATATCAGCCCGAGTGGTTCCATATTAGCCCGAGGGCTGATGAGACATCTTATGGATTTCAGTATGTAGTATTCTATTTATCATACATTTAAAATACTTAATATGCGAGTTCACATATGGACATTGAAGAATGTTTCGTACTTGTCTATGACATTTTTCTTTAAAATCTAAAAGAGCTAATATTAGGTAACTGAAAAAAAAAATAAAGACCACAAATTTCATTAAAGAATTATTTTACATGAATATTAAAATAAAATCAAGTAAATTAACTTCTAAACTTTATATAAACGTTACTTCCGGTTTGATATGGATTTTTGGCCCGCCGGTCCAGTACGTGATATGGATTTTCGGACCGGTCCGTGACCCGTAACACACCGTGCAGAATCGGTGTATGAAATTCTACATTATGTTCAATCAAAATTCAAAAATATTTGAATGTTAAAACTATAAACATGCGACACAAAGCACATCAAACCTCAATATTTATTACAGCAACAACAAGTAAAAGTAACAATGGCCATTAATATAGTTGACGCTCAGAAAATGAAAATCAGAATATTGAAATTGACAAATGTTTTATAACTAACACGAGTTTTTGTCATAACGTATTACTTAATTAACGAAAATTTTATTTTCCTGTAGATCTGGGACGTTTTCCTCTCCGAGATCCAGAGTTGTATATTCCATAGCGCCGTGATCTCGTTCTTGATCTCCTTCTTTTAGACGCTAAACACAAAAACATGCTTTAATATAAAAATGTTACAATAACCGATGCAATAAATTGATGTAGTTGATTCCAGTTGTGCAATCGACTGATACAATATTTTTCCACAATACTTACGAAACAGGCTTCGTTTTACAATCACTCTTACGCTGGTTTCATCACTGTCCTCTGCCATTACTTCATATAATCCTTCATGTAAAATCATAAGCATCAGAAAAATAATAATTAGATGTGTCGACTTCATTGTCTCAGACGTTTTTACTTTTAATCACACTTGCGTTACAGTAAAATATTCCTTAACTGGCTTGGAATCCTATGTTTGGCGTAATGAGTAATTTCAAATCATTATTTTTTATAGGGGCATGCTAAAATAAACAAATTACATAACTGCAATTAGCCGAATAAGGCTCCAGGTAATAATATACCGGATTTGGTTTGCGTGCCTTACCTATTCTGCATATAAGTAAAGGTTCCTGATTTAGTCCAAAACTGGGTTTTACCTTTTTTTATTTCAAAAAGTTCATATTTTGATTACCCACTATAACAGACATTTAAGTAGAAAATTTGATTTATTTAGAGCATAATTGTCAATCTTTTTTAATTTTATTTAATCCATGTCTACTACAAGTGTTTTTTCTTCTTTTACTGTTTTTGTAATAAGCCATTATCTTGTAATTCTTTTTGTACTTGATCATTTAAGGGTTATTTTAAACAGTAATAACACTCACCTTGAGCTCACAATATATCTATCAAAGTATTGAATTGAAAAATATTTTGAAGAAAGCTGTTTGGGTCTTTGGGAAATGATTTATTAGATCTTGCTAGAAATTCTTTCAAGTTATAAATTCTTTTTATTTTAAGTTATTAAACTTGAGGTAAGGTCCTGTCGTCACTACATGGCATGACTTCCTTGACTTAATTTTTTATGTCAATGTATGCTTCCACTTTGAGTAAAACGGCATGGAAATTATGCTTATTTAAGAAATAAATTTAATTTTTGAAGATTCATGAGGTTAATGACTACGACACTTCACGCTAGCATATTTCATGAAGAGCGTTAACGTGAGTTCTTTTGGCCACAGATTAAAAAAACCATCAAATTTTGTCGAATTTTTAATAAACTTGATACCCTGTGTTACGGAGATAACAAACAATATTCAAGCTCTAATGTCCACTGAAACTATACACAATGAAGGATATGAAGATAACGAACAGTATTCAATATCAAAGTCCAATAAATAATACAAAATAGGAGCAGAGCAAACACATACATATAAAACATCAGAGGCGGGATCAGGTGTCGTGGAGGAGTGAGCATCCCTGCCAAATGGTCACATCAGCCGCGTGCTCCTTGTCATGATCGGGATATAACAGGAAAACCCGTCGTCAATTCAGTGCATAAATAATGGACTAACACTTAGTACGAAAATGTTGACTCAGTGATACATTTTATTTGCTGACGAGGTCATTGTGTCGACCATAGAACTTAAAAAATGATGACTTGAAGCGAGCTGTTGAAATTCTTGTTTCATCAACTTCTTTGTCAATAATTTACCTCGTTTTAGAGATTGTTAATACGTAGAGCATATTTTTGCATATCGAATCAACTGAGATATATAAACTCCAGAGGAAGAAGCATTGTATCGACCATAAAACGTTCAAAAAAAGACTTTGAATTATTCTTTAACCAGCTTGTTTGTCAACAACAACAGAGAAGTTGCATAAACGTAGATAATACCCTTGTGTATTGAATCAAGTGAACGATATCAACCTGTAGGCAAATTAAAGGGCATAGAGTTTTTACATCATAATTCGTAGAAATTTTAAGAAGTCAAGGTATTGGCAACATTAATTGAAATAATACGATAGAATAAAATGTTTATTGTTTATGTCTAACATTGCAGAAATCATACTATTATTTCTACCAAAGTGGCGTATAGAATAAGATTTGAAGCCCTTTAACAGTATTTAAAGACATGTGTAAATGTGTAAAAAGTTTTTGAGAGGGACGGAAAAACATTCAATCAATCAACTCGTTTTTTCTTCCTGTATTCGACTAGGGTTAAAGAAATATAAACAATAAAGAAAGATAATTAGGGGGAAAATACAGGTGTAACTTCATCGTTGATTCGTATTAAGTAAACAGTAACTGGTGTTTTTGAAAAGGAGAAAACTTTTGATTTCCTGAGAGCTAATGATATGAATTAAAGTTACTTAAGTTTCTATAAATGTAGGGTTTACAGCAGGACAAAAATAAGATCTTAAATAAGTAATCAATGCTCCTGTTTGATTGTTATATTAGCAAATTCACTTGTCGTAAGGGAAACTATTTTTCCACCTGAAACGGATTCAAATGCTTGCCGTTTGAAAAATAAAATATCTTTTCAAACAGCAACTTTTTCACGTACTGTAAAGGGGGAAAATAACTCGCGCTGTTAATATTTGCTATATTCACGGTGTTGAGGAAACTGTGAATTCAAGAAACAGTGAATAAGTATTCAACAGGTATAAATAAGGGAGGAAACTTTTAGTATATTCCAATTCCGCGAATTCAAGAAACCGCGACAGTGTCAGAGAAGAGAAAAACGTGAAAATTACAACCCGTGAAATTAATCCCCTATACAGTAATTTTATTTTACTCAATGACCAAACATGCAAATCAGAAACAAGCATTTTCTTGTCAAAAAAAATCTGCGATGTATTATAAAGTAAAAAACAAATATATTTTCCCCGGGGAGATATGATATCACTTAATGACACTGGGTCAGATAGTCGGATACTATAATCCTTATCAGATTGTACCATAGCTGAACATCTATACACCACATTTTCTTTGTTCGAAACTATGGTGTATTTTGAGCAAACCAACACTTTTCTGTGATCAATATATATCCCACTAATTTCTAACTCCGCCTTTGTGCGATCTAGTAAAGTTAACATTTTTAAAATGAATATTCATCGTTTATTGTATTTATTGTATTTATCGAATACAACTCAAAACAAAATTACAAAAATAAACACACGCACCATTGCACAAACATCTGTTCTCTCAAAATAAAATATCTTTAATGAGATACCAATTCACATAAAACAAGTACAAATGTTATCTCTCTCTTTCTCGCTCTCTGAAATTAACCGGCTTTTTTGAAGTAGTTATTTAAAAAGAACACATACAATATAGAGAGTTTTTCTCTCAAAGTAGCAAAAAATGTCTGATACCCGGACTGACCATTCGAGCACGTGTCTCTTTGTGAGATACCAGTATATCTTGTTTGGTCAAGCGTTTGGTCAAGCGTGCATAAAAGTATAATACCCTAGATTTACTCATATAGCATTTCTTTTATAAAAAAATCAATGGCTATAATCTTTTATTACTTTTATTTTTTTTATTTAAATACAGTGCAGCTGCAGTGTATTTATTGACAACACATTATAAGGATATAATTTTAATCACATTAATATTTTGACACTGTTTATCTTAACTATACATTTCTCAGTCGATGTTTTGCACGCTTGATTAAGCGAATAACTCTAGATCTAATTTTAGAATTCACGTATACAGGTTATAGCTATGGTACAAGTGAGTTACCTTATGTTTTTCTATGGGTTCGCTATAGATACCCGATGACATTTTGAAACACCCACTCGGGGCGTTGCCCCTCGTGACTGTTTCAAAATGTCATCGGGTATCTATAGCAAACCAATAGAAAAACATACGGTAACTATTACATATAGGGCTCGAATATGAACTTCGGAATCCCCCTTAACATTATGAACAGGACAAATCATCATTGTGATCTTGTTTTTTTAATGACACCCATTTCAACAAGTATCATCAATTATATGATCATTGATCCTCGCTGCTAAAAAGTTTACAGATAAAATTAACATTTTTTTCAAATCTGTAATTCCTTGTTTAACAATAGATTTTATATCTTCGAACGTTTATACGATCAAATCTAATGTAAGAGAAATTTCAGATATCTTGTGATTTCTCAGACCTACTACAGCTTAGATGCTTGTCAGGAAATATTTTTTGTAAGATTTTATATTGTCCCAATACTGGGATTCTACGATTCTTCAATTAAAAACAGTGTATGCTTTTGTCATATTATTTTCATTTAACAACATTTTCATACTCAAATATGGAAGAAACATCTTACCAATAAATTAAATGGTTAAAACATATAAAAAATAGATATTTCATTCTAAAAATCAAAACCATTTTATTTGTTAAAATAATAACATGTGACACATGCAGCACTTTTTTGAACAGTTCAACACTAACAATGAATTGACAAGGCCATTTATTTAGATAACTCTCAAAACAAGAAAATCTGAATAATGAAATTAAGTAAATGTATGCAATTTACACGTCACATTTCATAGCAAAGATCGAATTACGTTATTGAGAATAATTGGCAGATTATTAATTTGCGTGATATACATTTTCCTATTAACCAGGATGATTTCTTCTCTTGCAATCTACTGATATTATATTATCTCACAATACTTACAAATCGGACTTCGTTTTATAATCACTCCTAGGCTTTTTCCGTCACTGACCTCTGCCATTAGTTCATATAATCCTACATGTAAAATCATAAGCTGCACAAAAATAATAATTAGGCTTGTCGACGTCATTCTTCTAACACTTTTTACTTTTAATCACACTTTCGTAACAGTAAAAATCCTTTGCTGCGTTGCAATATGATGTTTGGCAATATATGAATATTTAAACAGTTTACTCCTTATAAGAGCATGCTTCAAAAAACAAATAATATAAATGTAATTAGCCGAAAAGGGCCACAGGAAATAACATACCGGATTAGGTTAGCATGCCTTTCCTACTCTATATATAATTATCGGTTGTTGATTTATTTTAACTTTTTTATCTTTTTTTTAAATTTGTATCTTTTTTAATTTCGAAAATGCTCATGAGAAATGTAAAAAAAAAAAAGTCAGATTATTGACATCAACATGCAATTTAGTACAGAATTCGACTATTTAGAGCATAATTGTCAACATATTTCGTACACGTTGATTTTTTTTCGTAATGTCACTATTATGGTGTTCCTTAGAACTTAATCATTTGAGGATATCTTTTTACAGTGGATATAATCTTCAATGCATTGAAGCTACAATATATACTTTAGTATGATATGGAAATATTTTATGGGGCACGCAACTTGGGTCTTTAAAAAGCAATCAGCAGAAAAAATCTCGAGACATTAGAAAGCCGGATATGGTTGGCATGTATTAATCACACTGCATGAAAGTACAGGCAGTTGATTTTTAAAACCGGAGGTTTTTTTTTTACTTTTTGTTGTTCCGGTTTGAAAGAACGGTGCAGCTAAGATTATCATTTTAAAAGAGATAATTTGTTTTCATAAATGACAGATACATGTTTTACTTTACCATTTTCAAACAAGAACTTCTATTTAGTTAAAAAATAACCCAGTTAAAATTTGCAACTTCAGAAGTTCTAAATAATCAAATTTCTTTTATCAATTTTTTTTTTGGTCAAAAGTACTAATGTTGCATGTGAAGATCAGAATAAAAAGGAAAAAAACATTCAAAGTTGCATACGATCTGTTTCTACACAGATAACTTCAATATTATACAAACATTGTGTTAACATGTTTATTGAATCAAAATACGGAGATAATGATCAGTAATCAAGCTTTAAAGTACATAAAACAAAACAGAATAGAAAAAAAACACGGACCTCCAAAGCATCAGAGGTGGGATCAAGTGCCATGGAGTAGTGAGCATGCTTTGCCAACCTGTCATACCCGCCGTGTGCTCCTTGTTATCATGGGGAAAATACGGAAAAATCCGTCGCCAATTTAGTCTGTAAAGATTCTGAAAGGAAAAAGAAACACAGGGTAGCATGATATTCTAAATATTTTCGACCACATGATCGAAAATTACGAAAATTTTTCAGGTGAGAATGTTAGTTTCAATGCATCAAAATCAGTGTTCAGAATTACTCAACCGAAAAAAGTATGGTGTCATATAGGGAAAACGCTAAAAAGCCAAAAACACGTGCAGATTGATACTGACAAGTTTGTCAACAAATTTTGTTGTGCCATTTGATGTACTTGAGGTATACACTTTGGTTTTCAATATTTACAGACGATATGCATTTCTTGCAATGTTTTTACAGTCTACGGAAGTTCTATGGGGTCTGGTTTTTGAAATGCTTAAGTAAGGAAAAAGGCAACAAGGGGTTACTGAGCAATTTCTTATAAATTTATACCATGGAACGTGTTACCCGTTGTCAAAGAGGGTCTTGAATGGTGACCAACCGTAACAAGGACGTTGACGCGAAATAGGGTCAAGTTGGGATCGGGATATTTATCCTGTCATCTGTTAAATCGCCACCTTATTAACACAAAAATGATTGAATACAGTAGACAATCATAATCATTGCATTCATTCAAAAACTGAGATAAACCGATAGCGCAATTTGGGTTTTTGATCCGATCAGCTTTAAGTTTAATTCCTCTCACTGGCGCATACGTGCGTCGTTTTACTAATTTTTCGGCGTGGTTACCATGCCCAGTATAGACAGGGTTTGAAAGATAAACACTCTGGTGAATTCCATCAAAGGAGAATCAAGGCTGTGACAGATGCCCGGGTGAGACATTGAAGATATACACATTTACATCAATTTACACATTTTGGGGGTATCGTCCTTTAAGATTCAATAACTCATGAATTATAAGTCAAAACCAGATGGGATTTGGGTTACGCTTTCTTTAAAGATGATTTAAAATGTTAGATAGGAATACTGGTGAAAAAAAGAAGAAATATAAGTCACCTCAAAATTTTACCCCGCGTTTCTGTTTTTCGTTCAGTATACATGTAATGCACTAACAATAAGTATGAAAAACGTAAGTCAGCATTTGTAAAATTTCCTAAACGAGTGAAATAACGAAAATATCTGTCGTAAATTCAGTGTGTAAATAATGAACTAACAAAAAGTATGAAAAGCGCCAGTCAGAATTTTACTCAATGATAAATTAAATTGCATTTGCTAATTGTATTTGCTGACAATGTCACTGTAACGACCATAGAACCTAAAGAAATGATGACTTTAAACGATAATGCTGATATTCTTGTTTCGTCAGCTTGATTTTCAATAATTTACCTCCTTTTAGAAGTTTTGAATACGTAGAACATGCTTTTGAGTATCGACTCAACGGAGGGATATAAACTCCGTATGCAGATGATGAAGACATAGTGCTGCAAAAGTAAAGGATGTTGACATTTAAAAAGAGAAAACGTCATTATCATAGAGCTTGGTTGTTAGAATACCCTTAATGTCTATTTCAAGTAAAATTTCCAGAAATGAAACAGATGTCTCCGACTCCGTGGTTTCTTTTATGTCAAGCTCACCGGGGCATATCTAAATGTCGAGTTGATAGTCACAGCAAGTGTTTTCTTCTTTTCACGTATAAGATTTTGGACAAACTCTGTTTCATATGAATGCAAAAATAGGTCTGCTTATAACAGGGTGCAATTGGCACCGTTGGGAATTCCAATAGACTGTTGGAATTTTAAGGTGTGGTCTCCAAAGACGACATACATATATTGTCAATCAGAAACTCAAGCATCTTTTTGATGTCAACTTCAGAATATTTGTGTGTGCAATCGCAATGCTCTTTATCAAAATAATTTTGCAAATGACCAATGAAAAGGTAAGTTTACGAGTTCCATTTGTATTGGAAAACAGCTGTCATAGATATCAAAAGGCTCGAATTTTAGGTTATTGTGGGGAATAGTTGTGTATAAAATTGAAAACTCGTAAATTTTTAAGCTGTTGATTTTGGTAAAATCTTAGGATATAAAGTTTTCAAAAAATTTGAATAACAAACAAGTTAAAATCGAGGTGACGAGCAAGGTCAAAATGATTGCACCGTGAGATGCACAGTTACACCAAATTTCCTTTGAGACTATGAATACTTACTGTAAAACGAGAAAATCTGGCGCATACGTATTTTAGTGCAAACGCCATTTGAAATACATTGACGCAAATAAATTTTAGCGCTTGCAGTTGTAATTAAAATGTATAAATGTGATATTATTTTTTTAATCCACGCTATTATTTGACATTTTCGTTGATCAAGCAGGGAAACACAATAGCATCCCCGTATACAAGTAAATAATCGTCAACTTAACCATAATGTTGCAATCACATAGACGTGACACAAAGTTAAATTTTATTTAATTTTTTTTCAAATGAAAGAAATGGAGTATTTACGCATTTTAGTCATATTAAAACAATGCATGCATCGAAGAAAAGCTATTTGGATAAACGGTAATCATAATCAGACATTGTCTGCAAGCTCAATCGCTATGCTTGATTGCAGTGTTTACCTCGAGGCGATAGATGACTGACACGATGAGAAGTCAACTTTGAAGTATCGGGTAACAACTAACAATAGTTTAATCTGTTAACTGAATAGATTATGATTTGACAGAATTTTTCGATTGATCTTACCATGTGCAGTACTAGTGTGTTTATAAAATTCAATGACCCTTCGACATTACATAATTGCGCGTTCCGGTTTACATCTACTTATGTGAAAGCTTTGAACATACACAAAAAAATAATATTTAGAATTCCGTTAGCGCACAATAAATTTTCCAAAGGCGCTAAAATTAGTAGTGCGCCAAATATTCTCGTTTTACAGTATCTAAATAGTACTTCTAGAACAAACTTTATAATGAGCGACATGCCTTAGACCAAATGGTAATAAGAATGTAGGCCATTGATCATTAGCAATGCCCGAGGAGGTTAATTTTACAAAGAGAAACTAAAACTCAATGTACCATACCGCTGTGATAAATTATTGACGTATAAGTATAAAATTACACAGAACAGAATATTATTAAATTTTTAATAATATGATTATCTACGTTAGTGTTGTGACCTCAGAAAGAAATTTTAAACCATTTTACATATAACTGTATTTCCGAAATGAAATCTTCACATGACCCTGAAATATATGTAATGAATCGAATGTTTTCTGCTTGTGAAGAAAATCAAGGATTATCTTGACTATTTTTACATGTATATTTATTTCTTAAAGTAAAAGAGAAGGAAAATCACAATATCAGCTTTTTCAGCCTTGACGGCTTACAAATATTTGCTTGATGAGAAAATAAAAACGAATGATGCTCTTCTTCTATAATTATGCTTATACATCATTTATATTTTAGATTCAAAATGGATCTCATCAAAAGTGCCCAAGATGTCATCCGGTGTGATCTTTGTGAGGACGCTATACTTCAAATCATTAATGTACTGTGATATCTGCCAGGTCAAGTTGTGCATTTCTTGTAGTCAAGTAGTTTTGTCGAAAACACAAAATTGTCCCATTCCAGGAGAAAAAATCAACCTTGATTTATCCTAAGTGTACTACACATCAAACAAAAAGTTGTGAATTTTATTCTAAAGAATGTGATATTTCTGTATGTTCTTTGTGTTAAATAATTTCTGATTTACACAAGGGATATACCCTTTCAACTCTTTTAGATGTCTCTAATGCAAAGAGAGATGTGATAGTCAAAGATATTGACGAAATCGAAAACATAATTTCGCCAACATATGAAGAAGAAGCAAATGACAAAACTGTCTCAGAGTAATCAATACTATTGTCGATAAAATGAAAGTAGAAATCGAAGAAGAAATGATAAAACATGAACATTTTGAACGAACATTTGGTGGAAATCAGACAAATACAACTCCGGACTGAGGAAACATCGCTAAAATTGACTCTTATTGAAGAATCAAACGAAACGGTATGTCCTTGACCATGGAATACAGTTCTAAAAATACTAATTCAGCAAATTTCCTCCAGAAGTGCAAGTATCGCTTCCAACAACCCTAATGTAGATTTTCCGTAACTTCCATGGAATTCCAAAGCATATTCCACGGAATTCCATGGAATTTTTGTTCCGCAGAATTCTTAGGAATTCTCCGGAGTATTGGGACGGAACTTTTTTTGGAATGATTTGGAATTCTGAATCTAGCCTGGAAAAGAGAGGAACAATGCCAGAATGGAAATTTGCGGAGGAAATCCGTGGAATTCCAGGATATTTGTAAATCTAAGCAATTCCATGGAAATCCATGGAATTCCAGGATTCCAAATTCCAAATACATGTACAATGAAAACTGAAATAATTAGTGCCAAATAATTACAAAAAAACTTGAAAACATCACAATTTTTCACAGATCAAATCTATATTTTCAAAATAAAAAAATCATTGCTTCTTTTACAATGTTTTTTGAGTCAAATATTGCATATGCTCTCAGATGTACAATTTAAGCACACTTTTATAAAGTATTCTCACGGAAAGTATTTTACATCAAAGGTTATTTACAGAGAAAGATATAATTACTGGAGAATCAGTCACCTTGGTTAAATTAATGATAATCATGTTATGATATACATGTATTTAGTAAACTCCAGTCTGCATTTTCTAAAATAAGAAGTTAGTTTTATTAAATGACATTGGCCATGGAATTGGAATGGTCATTGAAACCTCAACAGTATATACATTTATAATGAACTGCCAGTGGCTTATCATGCTTATGTACTGGTACAAAGTTAATGACTAGAGTGACAAACACATGTATTAAATGCAAAAAATATGTACTACACAACTATATTGATACAATGATCCCATAAAATCAACAGATGCTATTTCCCCCCAACGTACGTGTCAAAAATCCAAATTAATGAAGATCCAAAACTTCTGACGTATTTGCTAGAGAATCACTTCCTCACTGATATCCCATGAGATTAGTAAATGGTTATGTTAGAGGGTTGACAGTTAATTGGTGTCACGAACGGATTCACTTTCAGTACGAAGGCTCAGAAAGTTAGATGTTGATCATTCCAAAAGACACTTCAAACTTTCGATCCTTACACGATTTCTGAAAGAAAAAGATGACCATTAAGATGCATCATTATTGATATCCATATAAATATATGACAAATAATAAACTAAAGCTATACAAAACAATTGGTTTTTTTGACCTGGCAAATCAGTTTACTATAGAATATGAATTAATTAATCTTGCAATTTTTGTTCAAATTAGGATTAATTCTGATAAATGTATAAATGTGAAAAGTTTATAGATGACAGACAACATCAAGCACTGATCAAAAAACTCACTTAGGCCTTAAAATGGTTCAGGTAAGCTAAAACAAAAAGGTTTGAGCTCAAGCTCAATGCCTGACTAACACTGAAAAAGATAATTTCAATTCATGTGATTTTATTGATTCAGAAAATAATTCAGAAATCTTACCTTTTGTTTTTTCGTTTTTTTTTCATACACCTCTTGTCCTTGTGAGCATCCGGATTCCTGTAAAATGCATGTATACTTCATAGTAGATGATTGCTATTTGATCTAAAATAATTATGCATGTCTGTGCAGTTTTCATGTTTAGATTACCTGTCAGAATGCATTGTTATAAATTATTTGAATAAGGAATTTAAGCATGTTAAGAATATAAACCTTTAAATTTTGTTTACTTGGCAAAGTTGCAATAATTTTTTTTAATATTATGCTAATAGACATGGATTAATAAAATCAAAGTTAGTTTACTTGGTTTGAGTGATAATTTGAGCTAGTTCTCACCATATTCACAAGCCTAGTGACTGACTGGCTAAGCATCTACATCCACCAAGTTATCAAACGCCAGCGCTGAGGGGATCATCTCAGGCACAATGCAGCAACAGCTATAAAATAATTAAAATAAGATCATGAACATGCATTAAAATATTTATAATTAATTACATTGTACATCATACTCTGTAAATGTTATCTTGTCTTGAACAAGGGAACGTATAGGTAAAATTCTTTACATCAGTTCGATCACAAACGAGGAAATTCGAGTTAAAATCTATGATCTTAATGAGATGTTTAGAGTTGTTAAATAATTATTACAAAATTGAAATAGTGCACTAACGATTTCACCGTCAGGCAGTTTATGTGTGGTGCCCAGACTAATGAACAGTAGCAGTGAAGCGTTCTTCATTCAAGGACACATAAAAATACTGTACAATATTATACCTACAGGGTCTTAAAATGTCTTCTTCTTCTTCCATCCACTGCTAATCATGATTCCCCTGTTCTAGACACTCTCTTTCCAACTTCCCTTCCGTGCAACATCAACATGGCATTCGATATTTTTGAATTTCGGCGTGTTGTTTAAATTAATTGTTCATCGAGCCCGACTTCGATCCCGATGTTATTGTACTATTAGTCGACAGTCAAAAAAATTCTAAGTAATTTTCCACAGTATTCCAGCGCAGAAAATGACTACGTTTCTCATTTTATCATTTTTTCCAAAGAATTCCACTACTTTCCAAACCAAAAAATATCTAAGTCCAATTTTTTTTTCAAATTCCAAAATATTCCAAAAACTTCCAGACACTCTTTTCGAGTTTGGTATAGAAATGATTGGAATTCCATGGAATTCCAAAACTTTTCCAAACCCTTTGGAAAATCTACATTAGGGATTCACACCAACGATGATAGATGAAGATCACTTCAATTTTTTGGATTGTTGACACCCTTATACATTACAACAGAAGAAAATGGTTACAAACTGAAGAATTCAAAATCAGAGACTCTCACAAAAGAGTTGCTAAAGAAACCAGAGATCGTCACTACTATAAATACTGGATACAAAACCTCCTAAGTGTTACCTGTTTCGGTGATGAAGAAATCTGGACAAGGGCAAGTAAGGACATTGATATGAAATGCTTTAATAATCATGGCTTACTCTTGAAGAAAATCAAGACCAAATCAGGGGGACAGCCGAATGATATTGCATTGACTGATGATGACGATCTCGTGTACTCTGGTGGAAAGAATGGGACTGTGAATCAAGTCAGGAATGGGAAAATAGAAGAGATGATCAGACTACAAGACTGGACACCTTCAAATATCTGTTTCACCACCTCTGGTGATCTCCTGATTACCATGTTCCGTGATGATCGAACACAATCCAAAGTTGTCCGTTACTCAGGTTCCAAAGAAAAACAATCAATCCAGTTTGGTGATGAGGGTAGACCCCTGTATTCAGAAAAAAACAGAATCAAGTACATCACTGAGAACAGAAACCTGGATATCTGTGTGGCTGACAGTAAAGGTCATGCTGTAGTTGTAGTAAATCAAGCCGGAAAACTTCGATTTAGATACACTGGACATCATCTTACTACTCCATACAAACCTTTTGAACCTCTTGGGATAGCAACAGACAATCAGGATCAAATCCTGATAGCAGACTTCCTTAATAACTGTATTCATATCATAGACCAGGACAGACAATTCCTGCATTCTATAGATAACTGTAACTTCAAGGGTCCACATGGTATACACGTGGGTAAAAGAGATAACCTGCTGGTGGCAGAATTTTATAGTGGTGCTGTTAATAAAATCAAATATATGAAGTGAAAAAATAAAACACCATCCTTAAAATTTTAATATGCTATTTAATATCATG
This sequence comes from Saccostrea cuccullata, assembly GCF_032062105.1. NCBI lineage: Eukaryota > Metazoa > Mollusca > Bivalvia > Ostreida > Ostreidae > Saccostrea > Saccostrea cuccullata. The sequence continues at coordinate 47,909 of NW_026935854.1, read as the reverse complement.
TAAAGCAAAGTATAATAATAAATCTTTCAAAATGTTCTAATTACTTTATTTACAGGAAGGCAATGTTTTTTAATTAAAACAAATAATTTCTTTATTTTTATAATTACGCTAGAGATTAAAACAGATTAAGACTGTAATAAGTATTACATGGTATAAAAAGTAATTGAAACCTGCAGTAAGACAATTCATTTCATGTACATGTCGTACATGCAAACGATTTACAAATGAGCTGGAGTTTGATTAAAAGAAACGGATTGATCATTGTCATCAGCTCATAAATTTTACGTTTTTAAATTCAACAAAATGATCTATACTGTTATATGTACCGTAGTACAATGCGCATTTTTCATTTTTATATGTTTGAGCATGGGTTCATTAAATTCATAATGTTAATATGTTTTCTCGAGTTTTATTGAACAGTGAAATCATTAGAATGTCAGCGGTGTAAAATACGATCCAATATCTGAGAACATACAGTAAAACTTTAATGATGGTTACATTTTAATACTGATAAATAGGTGTATATTTAAGGTATTGTATCACGTTTAACTAACCACAAGTTAATGAAACCCCCTGAAGCAATATTTTCCAATCAATCAAGAATAATTTACCCAACTAAATATTTGACTCTATTTTCCACTCCATCCAGCATATAGAGTACAAAGCTTTGATTACAGTTGACCTGAATTAAAAAAAAATAGAGAACATTATTCTGACCGGGTTTTGCTTTTTTACTCTGTATTTATGAATGTGTCACTACAGAACAGTGTATTAACATTTGTTATGTACGAGAACTTTTATAAGTTGCAAAGATAAATCATTGGAGAGTTTTTTATCCAATTTTTTTTTAAATTGTTATCAATGTTTGACATTGATTAAATACATATGAATCCATTTTTCAAACTTCATCACTCTCACACAAAACAAATTGTGATGTGAAACGTGAAACAGTACTTCATAATCATATTGTTGTAGGCTTGTCTTCAGTATTATTCATTATACCCCGACAGAGCGAAACTTAATCCCCTCAATTTTTTATAAAAAAGTATCAAAAATGCATCAATTCTTTCTAACTTTTTGTACAGAGTACCCCTTTTCCGGATTTCAGTTTTTACAGGCATTTGAAAATCTTTAATGTTAAATATATATGCTGATTTTAGTGCTGTTTAACACGTCATGAGACTATTTTTTATGGAAGACACTTTTAACACGTAACGATGTTCTCCTCAAACACATGATTATAAGTTGCTTCAAATACTGTACAAACGTTTCTTTCGTTTGCATGTACATAAAACATTGTGAAGATATTTAGGAATGAATAGTAATTGTTTACCTTCTATTGCTTTCTAATACTACTCACATGTACATCAATTGATTAAAAAAAATCCATTCCTTTCATAAATATAAAACAATGAAAGAAGGATATGGAGATAACGAACAGTATTCAATATAAAAGTCCATAAAACAATACAAAACAAGAGCAGAGCAAACACGGACCTGCGATACATCAGAGGTGATCAGGTGCCATGGAGGAGTGAGCATCCCCTGCTGACCGGTCACACCCGCCGTGTGTTACTTGTCATGATTAGGAAATAACGGAAAAATCCGTCGTCAATTCAGTGTATAAATAATGGGCTAACAATTGGTATGAAAAACGTACGTCAGCATTTGGCTCAATGATAAAATGTATTTGCCGACAAGGTCATTGTATCGACTATAGAACTTACGAAATGATGACTTCAAACGAGACTGCTGAGATTCTTGTTTCATCAACTTGCTTGTCTTTAATTTACCTCATTTTAGAAATTGTTCATACGTAGAGCAAGCTTTTGCGTATCGAATCAACTGAGATATATACACTCCGTATGCAGGTGATGAAGGTATATTGCTGCATATGTAAGGGAATTTGACGATAAAAAGTTAAAGTCATCACGTTTATCATATAGATTGGTTGTCAGATTATACCATTAACGTCTTTTTCAAGTAAAATATCCAAGTATGAAACTGATGTGTCAGACTCGGTGGTATCTTTTATCTCAAGCTCACTAGGATATATCGTATCGACGTACGAATGGAAATTACCATTGTTAATCTACATTACGTCGTCGATATATCTAAATGTCGAGTTGAAGGCCACAGCAAGTGTTTTCTTCTTTTCACGCACGAGCGCTCGCTCCGTGATCGGGAGGTCGTGAGTTCGTATCTCGGCCGCGACTGACCTAGTCGTTAAAAAGGGTAGCAGCTGTTCCTTCGCCATGCGCTCGGCACTTTGAAGTGAAAGTTGCGGGTCCTTCGGATGAGACCTTAAAAACCGAGGCCCCGTGTCAGCGGCAGGCGTTGGCACGATAAAGATCCCTCACTGCTCAATCGCCCTGAGTGCCGAGTAAAGGTCAAAATTTGAAGCCCTTCACCGGCATACGGTGACGTCTCCATATGAGTGAAAAAATCTCGATAGGGACGTTAAACAATATACAATCAATCAATCAATCTTTTCACGCACAAATTCTGCTTCATATGAATATAGAAATAGGTCCGCTAATAACGGAGCGCAATGGGTACCGTTGGGAATTCCAATAGATTGTTGGAATACCTGGTCTTCAAAATCTACATAGATATTGTAAATCAGAAACGCAAGCACCTCTTTGATGTCAACTTCATAGTACTTGTGTGTGCAATCAGAAAGTGTTTTAACGAAATAATTTTGCAATTGACCAATGACCAGGTAAGTAAATTTACGAGTTCCATTTTTATTGAAAAAGCAGCTGTCAATGATATCAAATAGCACGGACTTTGATGTATCGTGGGGAATGGTTGTATATAAAGTTGAAAAGTCGTGAGTTTTTAAACTGTTGATTTAGGTAAAATCTTGTGATTTCAAATTGTCCAAAAGTTCTTTTGAAATTTTAGTATCCACATCTGTTTCTCACCACTTCTTGAACATATTGTTGAACAGTACTCCTGAAGTTTTTCCTTCACTACTGTTAATATCTTAGTGAGAAGTAACGAAAGAGGCTTGGTTGAACATTTACTGGAACCCGCAATGTATCTTTGTTTGTAAGGACTTTTATGAAGTTTCTGAATCCAATATATATAGGGTAGTTCAAATTCATTTTGGCTCCGTGGAATATTAAAAATATTTAAAACAGACATTTGATTTGAAGAATTTCTTCCTTAGAAAGGAAAGTATGAGTATAAGTAGGACTACCACTTGTAGAATTAAATCCAAGTTCTTCTAAAATACAATTTATATAATGCGCCTTACAAACGAAGACAATGTTGTTACTTGCTTTGTCGGCAAGGACCAGTACGTACTGATCATGTAATCTAGCTAATCCTTTTTCTGGATAATTGCACACAAAAGGATAGATGGTTTTCTCACTGCCCCTCAATCTTTTAATGCGCGACTTTAACATGGATCTAATACATTTAATTCTGACAAGGTGTCAACGTCTTCTTTTTCATATCTGGCCCATCGTCTTGCGTAATTTTCAACAGAATCCATAATATTTATGAAATTCCGACGCCAGTTGAAGGATCGGGGTTCCCTATATTTAGGACCTTTTAAAATAAGTGATCTAAGGTCCTCATTATTAACTATATTTACGTCACCTATAATAACGTGTCCAGCAGGACTATAGTTATAGGGCGAAGAAGAACATGAACACGATGGAGGAATATGTTTCAGATACTCGTTACCCTCGTTATGTAAAGATTTTTTTTTTTTGAAAATGATTTTTAATTGACGATAAATAATTACTTTATTTAAAACAATTAAAAATTAGCGTGTATTCTCGTTTCGGCTAAAACTTCCTCCCATATATATGCGATAAGAAGTTTTCTGATTTATGACAATGGTCGATACCAAAGAGTTTGCTTTCATAAATAAACAAAATGATTTCATCACTTTTAGCATAAGAGACGTCACAGGTAAAAATAAGGTTTGTTAATTAACTACTTTCCAAAGCATAGGAATTGTGAGCCTTTCAACAGGGTTTTTCCAAATTAATTTACAAATAGTGAAAAGACATCCATTTAAAAAGAAAGTGGAGTGACAGTTTACGCATGAACTCTACGCTACCTGCAAGGAATTGTAATGATTTAAATTTAAAATTCTCAACATAAGTCATTGTTTAATCCTCATCATTTTTAGATAGATATAACATACATGCTACACGAAAGCCATATGCGTTACAACACTCACCTGCGCTTTATTACTTAATTACTTAAATAAATTGATGATTAGACATTCGAGAGAAAATTTCGAAATGTTTACATAAAAGTTTGCAAAGGCGAGCAATAAAATGTGGATTTATTTCAATGTCCGAATTTAGAAATGTGATACTATTCATAGGCGTCGAAAACGGAAACATTTTTGCAGCAATAGACTTTATATAGGCATTTAGAAATTTTGATTTACTTTTTTGTTGCTTTAGCCCCCCCCCCACTTTCGATTAGCGCCCCCCTCCCACTTTCAATTTGCTACCGACGCCCATGCTATGAATAAAAAAGTAAATATACATTTGTGATATCCTTTTTACAAATTGAATCCAGAGGATGAAAAGCATTTTCTTGTACAAAAAACTATGATATTCTCTACAATTATAAGTAAATCATTTAAATTTTTGTTAATTTAATTTACAGAAATATTCATGATTAATCACTTTGCTGAGAGTGAAACACAATTTGCCGTTTTGACAGAATTTTTGTTTCAGTTTGTAACCTTACAATACAATTGTGCTTTAAATTCATAAAGTGCAATATTTCTATCCAAAAAGTGCTGACTGACGGTTTTCATACGAATTTTTAGTCCATTATTCATTTGTTATGTTTTCTTCCGAACATGACAAGAATCGAGTGGTGGGTTTAACCGCCATTAACCAGTCAGCATGGAATGCACACTACTCCATGGTATCTGATCCAACCTTTTGTATTTTAGAGGGCCTTGTTTGCTCTACTCGTGATTTATATTGTTTGAGGTGACATTTGAACTTGAGTACTCTGCGTTATTTTCATATATTTCATGGCCTCTTACACATAATTAATGTTTGTTATCTTTATATTTGATTTCAATTAACATTACTTACAGACTGAAAAAAATGATTGTTTTAACTAAAAAGCTAGATATATCATTTATAGAATATTTATATATTATATATTCATGTCAGTCTGTATTTTTGTCCCCCGCTTGAAAAGTGGGTGATATTCATTTGCGTCTCTCCGTCCGTCCGTCTTTCTTTCTGTCTGTAACGCTTTCGTTTCCACACGATATCTCGAGAACCCTTTGAGCTTCCGCAATGAAACTTTACATAGCAACTCCCTATGGACTAAAGAAGAACCCTATTGATTTTGAGGTCAACAGTTCAAGGTCATAAATTCTCAAATTCTGTCTGTTATAACACTTTTGTTTCCGCGCAATATCTCGAGAAAATTTTGAGCTTTTGCAATGAAATTTTACATAACAACTCCCTGTGGCCTAAGGAAGGCCCCTATTGATTTTGAGGTCAAAAGGTCAAAGTTCAAGGTCGTTAATTTATACATTCTGTCTGTGTGTAACACTATCCTTTCCGGGCAATTTTTCAGGAAGATTTTGAGCTTTTGCAATGTAATTTTATACCAAAAATCCCAAGACCTCTTTCACCACTCTCAAAGTGTCCCGCCTCGTTTGTTTTATTAGTATTTATTGTATTACATATCGCTATTTTTAACACAGGGTCCTGAGGAGCTATTTCGTATAAAACAGGTTCTCGGCGGACTTTATATTCTTATTACATCTATAGGAGCTGTTTAATAAAGGTTAAATCAGACACCATGCATATTATTTTCACATTTTTAAAGCGGTTCCGTGGTGTAGTGGTATGTCTCTCGCTTCAAATGTAAGAAGACCCGGGTTAGAATCCCGGGCAATCCATTTTTCTTTTTTTCCCGAAATACTTTCTTTTACTAAATGATAGTATCCAGCATGTGAAATGAAAAATTTATGAGGTCTGGTTGTACAAACTCATAAAATCATCATTACAGAGTGATAAATATTCAATATAAAAAGAATCTTCTATACACATAAAAAAGAATAAGCAATCAAATCTTTATATCCATATTGGCAGATTTTATTTGCTTCAGTATACAATACATGTATACATTTAATAATTCTACAAATTCAATCACGGGGATCAGACCCCCCCCCCCCCCCCGAACTGCGCATGGTTACTTTTTCCCTAAGCGGGGGACACAAATTGTCTGAATTAGCTTGTTATGTATTCATTTGTGAATATTTATGAGTGAAATAAAATTAAGTTACCAGCATATAAAAAAAAACATTATAAATATTAAATCGTTCTTTGATTTCAAATTACTATTACAATTAAGACTATTCACTCCTATTTCAATGAGTGAATACGCAGGAACTACATATCCGTATACTTTACTTGACCCAAACTGGGAAAACGGAAATACAATTAAGAATGTTTATTTTCTTTGACCATCAACTTATTTCTCAACATTTTGTCTCCTTTTAGACATTGCTCGTACGTACACCATGTTTGTTTTATCGAATCAACTAGGAGACATAAATTCCATGTACAGGTGATTTATTGCTCATTTAGTGAAGATGGACTGTATCTAAGAGATTAACCATGATGGTCAAGGGTGTCTCTTCCAAAACTGTAGAATTCATGGTCCTTTGCTTTGCATTCTATAGTTATTTGTAATTCATAGTGCGTTTGAAATGTAATATTTCCAGCTTATTCTTTGGAACTGCTGTTCATACTATAGTAGTACTTTTTTCCCTGTAGTATTAATTTACGCTATGTAAGCGGTAACAAATTTTGTACAATCGAACTTATTGCAAATATAATGTATATAAAGGGAGTCTTAAAATCTTTTACCAGTGGATTGAAAAGAATTAGAGATTCCGCGGAATTATGACCCCGTGGGAAAAAAGTACGTCTACAGTATTTCAATCCATCTTAGCAATTAGCATTTATAGTTGAAGGGATACGAAGTTTCATTTTTCATGATCCCTGTCCCCTAAGAGTATATAAATACCTAACCTTACGTTGAACGCTTACTTTCTTCACTTGCATCATAGAGCGATTTATTACTGCTGTTAAAATCCCGAGACAATTGACTTGTCTTCTTTTTTCATTTCTACTATTAATATCACGACTTTTCCGCTTAATTTGCCGAAAGATATATGTGCACTTGGTCCCATCTCTGATGTTTTGGAGGTCTTTTGAATGGACTATGATTATAATGTTTGTTATCTTCACATATTTCATATAAAATTGTAAATTATGCTTTTACAAAAGGAATCAGCTGTTAATGATAGATTACATCTGAAAGCATTTAAGGAAGGGATTCTTCTTGACAGATCTGCTGTAAGATGTTTTCTCTTTTAAGAATTTCATTTAAAAAAACACTTATTTTATCAAAAAATAGAATGCTTATTTTTTATGATATTATGCATCATTGACTTTTAATTTGGTCTACAACCAATCAGAAATCACCAAAATTACTAATTATTTAATTAAAAATAATCCCTTGATCTCTGGCTTATACCCAAAATTAAAGAAATATTGAATAATATATCTATAATAATAATTTATTTATAGTATAAATAAGATTTAAAACCTTTCAATTATATTGTCAAAAATAAACTCAAGCATCTTTTTATTATCAACTTTAAAGTACTAGTGTGTACAACCAAAGTGTTTTTGCAAATGACCAATGAGAAGGTGAACAAATGGCGTATTCTTTTTTTATTTGAAAAGCAGCTGTCAATGACAATGTCATAAATTTAAAGACTGTTGATTTTGATTTGATTTTGTGATTGCATGAAGAAGGATGTGGAGATAACCAACAGTATTCAATCTCAACGTCCATTAAACAATATACAAAATAAGAGCAGAAAAAACACGGACCTCCGAAACATCAGAGGTGGTATCAGGTGCCATGGAGGAGTGAGCATCCCCTGCCGACCGGTCACACCCGCCGTGTGCTCGTTGTCATGATCAGGAAATAACGGAAAAAATCCGTCGTCAATTCAGTGTATAAATAATGGACTAACAATTGGTATGAAAAACGTCAGTCAGCCCAAAAGTTCTTCGAATTTTTTTAGTATCCACATCTGATTTATCTCTTTAAGCAGCAAATTTTTTTTACATAACTTTATTTTAAATTTAGAATGACCTAACTTGCAGTTCGGGATCCTGCTACGTCGTTTAAACAAATGTAACTTCTTCCACTCACATCTTACGACTAGGATAAGAATTTGTCAAATCTGTCAAATCTCACTTTTTCTAAAATATTATATGCATGTACATCTCATGAAGAAATCTTAGAAATATCTACAGCTTAGATTGTTGGGGATTATTTTGTTGAGAAGGAGAATTATAAATTGTTCCATGAATGAGATTCTACAATGATCAATCAAAATTCAAAATTAATGAATGTTAAAAAAATAAACAAACGACACAAAGCACACCAAACTTCAAAATTTATTACAATAACAACAAGTAAATGTAACAGTAGCAATGGCCATTGATAAAGCTGACGCTCGGAAAATGAAAATCAGAAAACTTGTAATGAAATTGACAAAAATTTTATAATTAACACGACAGTTTTTTTATCATAAGGTATTACTTTATTGAGAAGAAATTGCAGAGCACAATTAACAATATCTTTATTTTCCTTTTGATCCGGAGCCTTTTCTTCTCCGGGATCCAGAGTTGTATACACCATAGCGCCTTGATCTCCCTCTTCTAGATGCTAAAAACAAAGAAATACTTTGAAAAATGTTGCAATAACTGATGCAATACATGCAGTCGTGTGATGTAATGTTACAATACTTTCTCACAATACTTACAAAACAAACTTCGTTTTACAATCACTCCTTCGCTGGTTCCATCACTGTCCTCGGCCATTACTTCATATAATCCTACATTTAAAATAATAAGCAGCATAAAAATAAGTATTAAACGTGTCGACTTCATTTTTTTTTACTTTTAATCACACTTTCGTAACAGCAAAATATCCCCTGCTCACGATATGTGGAATTTAAAGTAGATTTAAATCTTTTCCTTATATGAGCATGCTTAAATAAACAAATAACATAACCGCAACTAGCCGAATAAGGCCTAAGGTAATAATTATTATACCGGATTTGGTTAGCATGCCTTGCCTCCTCTGCATATAAGTACCTGTTCTTGAAAAATGTAAAAATGTCAGATAACGATCCGTAACATGTAACGTAGGAGTGAATTCTATTTATTTATAGCAAAATTACCAACATATGCCTTGTACGTGATATATTATTTCTTTTCCCTTTTTTGCCCGCATGACGCATGTGCAATGGTTAAAGCATCTGCTCTAGAGTGGCAAAGTAAGAAGTTAATCTTTACGTCATTGGTTCGAACCCCACTGTGGAACGTGGAGACCGGTTTTTCGAATGAAACAGTATAAACCGAGGTCCCATGTCGCAGAGGGTGCTGGCGCGTAACAGATCCCTCACTTCTCAATGGCCCTGTGTGCAGACTATAGGTCTCCGCCGGAAAGTGATGGCGTCTCCATATGAGTAAAAATTCTCGAAAGAGACGTTAAACTACATACAATCAATACATTTTTTATTGTTTGTTTGCTTTTCAGCTCACCTGAGCCGAAGAAGTGAGCTTTTCTGATTAAAATTTGTCCGTCGTCTGTCGTCCTTGTTGTCGTCGTCGTTGTCGTCGTAAACTTTTCACATTTTCATCTTCTTCTCAAGAACCACCAGGCCAATTTCAACCAAACTTGCTACAAAGTATCCTTGGATAAAGGGGATTCAAGTTTGTTCAAATGAAGGGCCACGCCCTTTTCCAAGGGGAGATAATTATGAATAAGAGAAAAATTAATGGCATTTAAAAAAAATCTTCTTCTCAAGAACCACTGGGCCAGTAAAGATGAAAATCATCTTCAGGTATTGTAAATTCAAGTTTGTTAAAAATCATGACCCCCGGGGGTAGGGTGGGGCCAAAATGGCCGATCAAAGTTTTACATAGGAATATATAGGAAAAAACTCTTAAAATTTTCTTCTCAAGAACCACTGGGCCAGTAAAGACGAAACTCATGTGGAATCATCCTCAGGTAATGTAGATTCAGTTTTGTTCAAATCATGACCCCCGGGGGTAGGGTGGGGCCAAAATGGCCGATCAAAATTTTACATAGGAATATATAGGAAAAAATTTTAAAATTTTCTTCTCAAGAACCACTGGGCCAGTAAAGATGAAACTCATGTGGAATCATCCTCAGATAGTGTAGATTCAAGTTTGTTCAAATCATGACCCCTGGGGGTACGGTGGGGCCAAAATGGCCGATCAAAGTTTTACGTAGGAATATTTAGGGAAAATCTTTAAAAATCTTCTCAAGAACCAATGGGCAAGGAAAGATGAAACTCCTGTGGACTCATCCCAAGGTGGTGTAGATTCAAGTTTGCTCAAATCATGACCCCCGGGGGTAGGGTGGGGCCAAAATGGCCGATCAAAGTTTTACATAGGAATATACATGTATAGGGAAACCTTTTAAAATCTTCTTTTCAAGTAATTAAAAGCCATGCTTAGTGATATTTGAAAGGAATCATCCTCAGGAGTGTAGATTCTAGTTTTTTTTCAAATCATGACCCCCTGGGGGCTAAAATTCAAGCACCCCAAGCGCCCTCCCCCCACCCCCACCCCCCCCCCCCCACACCCAACCTCAGTAAACATTCAGTTCTGATCTGATATGTGCTTTTTCCTAGCCTATTGCTCAGGTGAGCGATGTGGCCCCTGGGCCTCTTGTTGTAATAAATCATTGTTTTGTAACTCATTTTGTTCGTAGTGTTTCAGGATAATTTTAAACAGCAGGCATACGTTGGAACACTCACCTTCAAGTTACTGTAATGTTACAACAATTAATTTATTCTTTTTTCTTTCTTTTTTTTTTTTTTTTTTTTTTTTTTTTTTGCTGCATTCGACTAGGGTTGGGGAATTATAAACAATAAAGAAAGTTAGCTAGAAAAAAAAATCATGTGTAATTTAATCATTGATTCATATTTGGAAACCGTAACTGGTGGTTTTGAAAATAAAAAAAACTTGCAATGCTTGTTTGCTCTGCTCCTATTTTGAATTGTTTATGGACTTTGATATTGAATACTGTTCGTTATCTCCATATTCTTCTTGTTGGAAGCTTTTAATAGTTGTAATTAAGTTGTTATATTGTGCCAAGACTGAGATTCTACAATTCGACAATTAAAAACAACGAATGCTTTTGTCATATTTTTATTGAACACCATTTTTATACTCAAATATGGAAGAAAAAACATCTTAGCAATGAAATTAATGATTAAAATATAGGAAAAATAGAAATCTCACTCTAAAAATCGTAGTTATTCTAATGTTACACTATAATATGCGACACAAAGCATGTCTGACTTTAGCAGTTCCCTAACAGTACATTGGCAAGGCCTCTGATATAGCTGATGCTCAAAAAAGGAAAATCAGAATATTGAAATTAAGTACATGTATACAATTCACACGCAACTGTATATCATAATGTAATAAATTTATTGACAAGAATTTGCAAAGCATGATCTTTTTTTCGTATCAAAGTGGGACGTTTTCTTCTCCTAGATCCAGAGTTGTGAATTCCATGTAATCGCTTTGATTTCCTTCTTATAGACGCTAAATACAAAGAAATGCAGAAATATTTAGATATAAAAGTGTGACAATAACTATAATGCATACAGTCGTGCAATTGACTGATACAATAAATACTCACAATACTTACAAAACAGACTTCTTTTTACCATCACTCCTAGGCTTTTTCCTTCACTGTCCTCTGCCATAATTCCATTTAATCCTAAATGTAATATCATAAGTAGCACAAAAATAATAATTAGACGTGTCGATTTCATTGTCATGAATATTTTTCTTTTAATCACACTTTCGTAATAGTAAAAAACATTCCTGTAATCGCTTGAAATCCGATGTCATTACATGTATTACCTGGGGCCTTATTTACGTAATTTGTTTTTTTAAAATTGCCCTTATAAGGAAAAATTCTTTGAAGATACTTATAATGCCAAACAAGCGTGATTAAAAGACAAATGTTCATCACAATGAAATCGACACGCCTTATTATTATTTTTGTGCTACTTATGATATTACATTTAGGATTAAATGAAATTATGGCAGAGGACAGTGAAGGAAAAAGCCTACATGTAATGACTTCTTCGATTTAATTTTTTTATGTCAGTGATTGGCTCCAGTTAAAACAAACGGCATAGATACATGTATGGAGTTTATCTTATGAAATGCATTTAATTTTTGGAGATTCGTGAGGTTATGAACTACGACACTTCAAGCCGGCATATTTCATGATCGAAGAGCGTTAATTTGAATCCTTTGGGCACACAGTACAAATCATCGTATAATGTCAGACTTATAGTAAATGGATTTGACTTTTTTTCTGAAAACAAATAAGCAAAAAATAAGAATTCAATCATTTCGAAGGTACACCAGGGTTCTCCACAAGGGGTTTTACCATGGCGGCCCGCTATGGTTAAATTTATGTGCGCCATGGTTAAACGAGCTGCGCCATGGTTAAAATCGGCGGCCGCCGATTAAATTGATGAAAAATGATTAAATTTTTATTGCATTTTAGTACTGACACCTACATTTTAATGATTTGAGTAGTTAATTGTGTTTATACTACGACTGCCATGCACCTTGCATGCCTCGAGGAAAAGGGGACTGTGCTAAACAAACACGGTCTTCATGTTCTTTGACCAAGCGTGAGTGACAATGGAGAGTCAATCAGCTGATGATCGATGTTTTGAGAGTTAATTATTCTATACACATGTAATTTCAGGGAATTCCAACGTGTTCTCAATATGATAAAAAATTTAAAAGATAACGTATTTAAACGAGTTGTAACGACATGAAATCGGCAAGCATCTGATTCAAGTTTCTGTGCCTAGAAAAAAAAAACCAGTAACCCTATCAAGATTTCATATTCTTTGCATTTAATTAATCAATTCCATATGCTTTCCTTTCTTTATTATCTTTCTGACAAAACGTACATAAGTGCCAATGGTAGTATTACATTTAGAGTTACCTCCCTTTTTTGTGAGACGTCGCGTGGTTCTAATTTTAGCACTGGAGCACATGGAGAAGTGAACAATAGAGGAGAATTTGCAAAAAATACAATATTTAGAAAAAAAAGATCGTTCAGGATTTTTTTTTTAAAAAAGGAAAATACAGAAAGCAAAATTACAGTTATATCAAATTTATTCCCCTGGTTATATTAAGGTAGGATTCTTCTCTGGTTTCTGACTAGATGGAATATTCAAAGTACATTTGTTGATATGTCTTATATATTTAGCTGTAAGAGATTTAAAAGACCATATTTTTCTTTCCTCATCACAATTATACAACTTTAAATAGAAATGGTAAACTGCGTTTGAAAGCTAGTAGGGACTATATTTTTGGTGGAATGGTGGCGTATGAAAATATCTTCCTTTCTGCCTCACAAAATTATAATAGAACATTGAATTTAGTTATAATTTTTACGCAATATTAGACTAGACGAAATTTTCAAATGTAAGTTAAATTAATAATAAGGGACTAAAGTTTCAAAATATATCAAATAAATAAGATTTTTCACACATATTAGAACTATGTTGGCTTTTAAAAGCTTCAAATCTAAGTACAGATTTGAGCCAAAAGTCCGTAAAAAGTGTTATTTCTCTCTGAGTAAACGATCAAAACTTTTAGTTTTTGTATCATTTTGTACCTTTACGTGACAACTTTACTATATGTGAAAATTAGAAAAAGTTAGATATAGGAAGCATATAAAAATAACTAATAAATCCTAAAAATTTATGAAAAGTAGATGAAATTCGGATTAGCAAATATCCATTTTATTTAAATTATCTATGTCAATTTGGTAATATCATCTTATAGGCCCTTTATGGTAGTATCTTTTTAAGCAAAATGAAAAACATTCAATCTTTTGAATTACAAGTAGGGATCGAATGATTGGAAACAGTATATTTTTATTCTTAATGTCCTGGAAAAAGGTAATGACCTTGACTGACCTTGCCTCTAATATTAAACGATCAAATTTAATCTCACTGATACCATCATTTAGTGATATTGTCCTCTTGATTCTGTGAAAATTTCATTAATTTTTAAATACAAGAAATGTGAGAAGAATCCTACCTTAAGTTACTTTTACCATGCGTGTTATCAGTAAGCTTTCATAGACATGATAGACCATGTAGTAAAGAAGCTGAGGCACTGATAGGATGTCGGTGTTTGTGCGTCTGTTTAGTTAACTTATAAGAAAAGAAAAACTACCCATTCATCAGTTTTATTCATATTTAAATAAAATGTTTCATACAACAGGCAACATCAATTCTGTATATTAATTTAGATGTTGCCATGGTTACCCTATCAAATAATTTTTTTTTTTGAATTCCTTCAAATTGTTCCTACAGTCTTGGGGTTTTGTTACACATTTTTTTCTCATGTTTATTTTTATTTATATTTTTAAATGAAAAAATTGTTGGTTGTTTCAACTTTTTGTGTTGCAGTAATTAAGTTTTCTGAAAACAATCATGATAAATGAAGGTTAGGAAGTCAAACACACATTGGTGTTTTTGATAACATCATTACTTGTGTTTAGCCTTCGCGCATCTTCCTCCATGGTTAAATTTTCAAATGTTGAGAACCCTGATACACATATCATTTTCCGCAAATTAACATGTCCACAAACTTTTCTAATAATTCTCGCATATGTGGAGATAATAAACAATATACAAGCGCAAATGTCCATTAAAAGTATACAAATAGGGAGGAGACGTTTATCGACCATAAAACGTATGAAACAAGGACATTCAAATTGTCTATTAATAGTTTTGTATCGTCAACTTTTTTGTCAACAACAGCAAATGTATATACGTAGAACATGTCCTTGCGTATCGAATCAGCTGAGAGATGTAAACGTCGAAAATGGTAAATCCCAGCTTAAACAGTCGTTTCATACATCATTAAAGCTGCACACTTCTCATAAATAGACACCGTCAGACGGATAATTAAACAATTCGATTTCGTTTCACCCGATTGCACACTTGAAATCGTGGTCGACATGTAGTATTCCTTTCGTGATCTTTGATTTTTTGCGTATATTCTTTGTTTTTATGTGCTTTTTCTGTTTGTAAATAATGTTTTGACTTGTATTTTTCATGATACTTTTCTCCTGTTTTAGAAAAAAAATCATAAAATTTGATAATTTCATTGCGACCAAGTAGCAAAGCATCGAAATGCATTAACTGTTAACAGATCTGCTCTAAATATAGGAGTTGTAGAGCGTCGATGAACGGGAAGTATGGCGAGCTATGACTTTTACAAGTAGTGCTCAGCTTTAAGCTTAGTTGTTAGATTACCATTTGTGTCCTTTTTCTAGTTAAATATATACAATGTAAATATGAAACATATGTGTTCGACTCTGTGGTTTCTTTTATTTAAGGCTTATTGAGATATACCGTGTCTACATATGAATGGAAATAACTATTGTATATTGATAATACGTCGTCGATAGATACCGGTATTGAAATGTCGAGTTAAAGCCCAAGCAAATGTTCTTCTATATCAGATTTAGAATAAATTTTATTTCAAATGAATACACAAATGGATTTTCTATTAAGGGGCGCAATGTGTACCCATGGGTATGTGAAATTTTCGATATGAAACTTAAAGAATAACTCACATTGATTGCAATCTCTTTT
Source organism: Saccostrea cuccullata (assembly GCF_032062105.1). Lineage (NCBI taxonomy): Eukaryota > Metazoa > Mollusca > Bivalvia > Ostreida > Ostreidae > Saccostrea > Saccostrea cuccullata. The sequence continues at coordinate 32,116 of NW_026935854.1, read as the reverse complement.
CGGTGATTCCAAATTTTTTTTTAATTTTGTTGTTGTAGAGCATGCAAAGATGTATTCTTTACAACAGATGGTAACTTATATTTTGTTTTATATAATTAAAAATATACTGTCTTTAAGTTATATCATGCAGCGATTTATAATAATAGAATAACTGCCGGAAAAATTGCAAGACATAAATTGTTTGTTTTTAATTCCACTTTCAAAAACACGGTGCTTGCACTTAATTGCCAAAACACATTAAACTTTAAATGATGTTTCCACAAAAGGGACCAACATTTAGTAATAGGTTTAATACCGTAAATCTGGAAATTTTTATGTCGGTTTTATTTTGCGAATCTGGGTCAAAATGCTGTTGATTAATTTTTTTCGTTTCAAAGTTTTGCGAATGACCATTAGTTTTACATTTTCTTATTGTTGAATTATTTTTAAGAAAAATATTTTTGCAAATGCAGTGAACTCGCAAATTTGCTAAAAAAAATATCTACAGCAAAAATTGTCAGATTTACGGTATACATTTTGACTGCATTAAAAGAAGGGATTCTTCCTGGCTAGTTTTGCAATTAGATGTATTCTCTTCTTTCTTCTATTTGAAATTACGCGATTTCATAATCAAATAGAATCATTATTTTTACGATATGATAGAATAAAATTGTTTATTGTTTATACATTAAACATATAGTAGAAAGTATACTGTTATGTCTAAGAAAATCGAGTATACTATTAGGGTAAGAATTGAAGTCCTTAAACAGTATTTAGTGACGTATGTATATGTGTAAAAGTTTTAGAAAAGAACGTAAAATAATAAACATTTAATTAATTAATTCAATTTTTTGCTGCAATTGACAAGGGGATAGAGAATTATAAACAATAAAGAAAGATAACTAAAAAAAATCAGGTGTCACTTTCTCATTGATTCGTATAAGGAAACCGTAACTGTTTTTTTTTTGTTTAATAAGAAAACTTTTGATTACCCGAAAGCTTGTGATATGAATTAGAATTTCTTTCTATACGCGTAGACCTAACGGCAGAACGAAAATACGACCCTAAATAAGTAATCAATGCTTTTTTTGTTATTCTTGCACAGCAAATTCTTTTGTCTTAAGGGGACTATTTTCCAACCTGAAACGGATTCAATTTTTTGCGCGTTTGAAAAGTAACAATATCTCTACAATCATCTTTTTCACGTAATTTTAAATGACATTTAATTTACAATTACCTAAAGTACAAATTGGGATCCTGCAACACCATTCAAAAACAAGCAACCTCTTGTCAAAATTCTGCAATTACTTCGAAACATATGAAGATTACGTACAGAATTCAAACTCAAAAGTCCATAAAACAATACAAAATAGGAGCAGAGCAAACACGGACCTCAAAAACATCAGAGGTGGGATCAGGTGCCATGGAGGAGTGAGCATCCCCTGCCAACCGTTCACAATCGTCGTGTGCTCCTTGTCATGATCGGTAAATAACGTCAAATTCGGTCGTCAATTCAGTGTATAAATAATTGACTAATAATTAGTATAAAATCCGTCAGTCAGCATTTAACTCAATGATAAATTGTATTTGCTGACAATGTCATTGTATCGACCACAGAACTTACGAAATGATGACTTTAAACGACGGACACGGGCCTCCAAAACATCAGAGATGGGATCAGGTGTCATGTAGAGGTGAGCATCCCCTGTTGACTGGTAATGCCCGCCGTGTGCTGCTTATCATGATCGAGAAATAGCGGAAAAATCCGTCGTAAATTCAGTGTATAAATAATGGACTAACAATTAGTATTATACAATTATTATACAATCAATTACCTCTTTTGAGATTCACATGGTGAAATAAGGACCCGAGAGGTGGTGGCCCATGAGGTGACCTGAGGTCAGCGACGTCGACAGGGCCAATCAGGGTCCTTATTTGACCAGGGTTAATGCTAAAGGTGTAACCAATTATTATATTTCACTGATTAAATCATTGAAAAATATAAAATTCTATATCTTCGTCGGAATTTTTTTGATCGGGATTGGAATTTGCTACACTTTTTTGTTAAATTTGTTTTTACATAATGATGTTCAGAATACACTAATATTTGGTTGATACACGTAGCGACAGGCAGTGTTATAATTTAAGATTACGTTTCATGTGTTAAATAAAAAAAATAGCACGTAATTTAACTGTAAAGAAGATCCGTGTCTGCATTCCTTTAAAGTGAAGTGTAACTATATTTTCACATGAGTAAATGATTAAATTTTATCGTAATCTGCATAGTAATATAAAACAGAAAATGGTCATTTTAAATAATATGTTTCTTTAAATCTAATTTACACGTAAATTTCACCATAAAAGGAATTTTGATCAAGAGGTCATTATTAAGAGGTCAATAAGTATAATGATTCCAAGGTCATGCTGTAAGCAGTACTTTGTGGAGTCATTATTGAGTTTTAAGGCCTTCTTGCAATGAAATTTGATCATCATCAATAGAGGTATTACAAATAAATTTATTTTCCCAGGTAGACATGATATCTCTTAAAGACACTGGGTCAGGTAGTTAACCACTACAATCCTTATCAGCAATGGTGTCGAAAATGAACGTAGGAATCCCCCCTCAACACAATAAACAGGACGAATACAGTAAATCACTTTTTATTCCCGAGAACTCACCATATTTTAGCGTAATTACGCGAGACAGTGAGCTCGCGAAATTTTAATTATCGCGTATATTAGTAATCCTTGCGATTATACATGTATAGAGCAAAAACCACTATTGGTGAAAAGTTCCTGTCGCTTATCAAGAGTCAATAACTATTTCGTGAAAATAATATAAGGTGTCGCGGAAAGAAATTAAGTGATCTACAGAATTCATTGTGATCTCGTTGTTTTTTTTTTAACTTGCACATATGTCTTCAAGACGTAGGTTCTTTATTTGATCATTGACACCTTTCATTAAAATAATTACGACGAAAATTAACATTTTTCAAATCTGTAATTCCTTGTTTAACAATATTTCTCATTTCTTCCAAATACAATTAAATATAATGTAAGAGAAATTTAAGATTTCCCGTGATTTCTTTCTCACAACGAACCTGAAATGCTTGTTGGAAAATAGGAGCTGTAATTTTTTATATTGTACGAAGATTCTGCTATATAGACAATCAAACAGTTCATATGTTTTTGTCAATTCTTTATTTAACGTCATTTTTATACCAAAATATGGATGAAAAATCAGACCGCTAAATGAATAATAAAAATGTTGAAAAATACATATCTAATTCTAAAAATCAAAATTATTTGAATGTTGAAATTTTAACATGGGGCACAAAGCACGACAAACTTGAGCAATTCATTAACAATACATTGACAAGGCCTCTGATATAGATGACGCTCAAAACAGAAAGATCGGAATATTGAAATTGAATAATGATAAGGAGTGTCGACCTCATTTTTTAACAATTTTTACTTTTACTTTTGTAAAGTAAAAATCCTTTACTGCCTTTCAATCTGATGTTTGGCATTATTAGTATATTTTAATCATTTTCCTTATAAGAGCATGTTTTGATATCAAACAAATAACATAAATGCAATTAGCCAAAAAAGCCCCAGGTAATAATTTACCGGATTTTGCTAGCATGCCTTTCCTACTCTGCATACCGGTATTAGTACCGGATGTTAATTTATTTTTAAAACTGTCTTTATTCTTTTAATTTCGAAAAGCTCATGAGAAATTTAAGAATGTCAGATTATTGACTTTAACATGCAAGTTAGTAAAGAATTCGTTTTATTTAGAGCATAATTGTCAACATATGTCGTACACGTTGATTTTATTTTATTATGTGACTGTTACAATAGTTATTATCTTCAACACATTGAAGCTACACTTTTTACATTACATACGTTTTTGCATATAAAGTGAATGGAAATCTATCGTATGCAAAACACCATAACACGACAGGGCGCGTTACTCAATTTGTTTGCAAACGCCGTAGACAATATGTATTTTAGTATCATATGGAAATATTTTTGAGGCACGCTATTTGTGTCTTTAAAATATGAGTTATTTGACGAAAATCTATTATGTTATAAGACTTAAGATAAAAGCTGACACGTCCTCAGTTTGATTTTTTTCCTGTCAAGGTTTGATTGCAGTTTAAACAGACGTTTTAGATAAAATTATCATTGCAATATAGATAATTTCTTTATGATGAGACATAGGGATATAATAACAAAAATACATATAATTCATACTTAACCAGTTTCAAAAAAAATTAAAACAATCTATTGGACCACATTTGTAAAAAAAAAAAAAAAATGAGGGGTTGTACATTCAAACACACCTTCGATGTAATATGAAGTTTTTTATTCGCAGCAATCCGATGCTTCAGTTCTAATAATATATTTATTATTTTAATTAAGTTTTTCATATAAAACACGCTTGCATAAACAAATTACAGAATTACTGTATTTTGCTGCATAAGTAAGGTAAGTTGACGATTGCAAAGTTAAAGTCATCACATTTATCAAAGGTTTTGAATGTTAGACTACCATTAACATCTTTTTCAAGTAAAATATGAAACAGATGTGTCAGACTCTGTTGTATCTTTAATCTAACGCTCACTGGGATATATCGTGTCAACATAAGAATGGAAATACATGTAACATTGTCAATTGACAATATGTCGTCGATATATGTAAATGTTGCGTTGAAGCCCCCAGCAAGTGTTTTCTTCCTTTCACGAAACGGGGTATAAGATTTTGCACAAATTCTGCTTCATCAGAATAAAAAAAAATAATAACGGGACGCAATTGGTACACATGGGAATTCCAATCGACTGTTGGAAGATCCGGTCTCAAAAGACAATATACATATTGTCGATCAAAAACTCAAGCATCTTTTTGATGTCAACTTGAGAATATTTGTGTGTACAATCAGAATGCTTTTTGACAAAATAATTTTGCAAATGACCAATGACAGGGTAAGTAAATTTACGAGTTCCATTTTTTGTGAAACATATGGAGATAACAAACAGTATTTAAAATCAAAAGTCCACAAAATAATACAAAATAGGAACAGAGAAAACAAGGACCTCTAAAACATCAGAGTTGGGATCAGGTGCCATGGAGGAGTGAGCATCTCATTCTGACCGGTCACAATCGTCGTGTGCTCCTTGTCATTATCGGGAAATAACAACAAAATCTGTCGTCAATTCAGTGTATAAATAATGGACTAACAATTAGTATGAAAACCGTCAGTCAGCATTTGACTCAATTGATTAATTGTATTTGCTGACAAGGTCATTGTATCGACCATAGAATTTACGAAACGATGACTTTAGACGAGACTGCTGAAATTCTTAATTCATAAACTTGTCAAAAAGCAGCTGTCAATGATATCAAAAAGCCTGGACTATAGTATTGTTTATCGTGGGGAATAGATGTATATATAATTAAAAAAAAATAATCGTAAGTTTTTAAGCTGTTGATTTTAGTAAAATCCTTGTGATTTCAAATTTTCCAAAAATTTGAATAAAATACAATTCAAAATTAAAGTGAAGAGAGAGGTCAAAATAATATCATCGTTGCTCAGTAAGATGTGCATTTACACCAAATTTGCTTTGCAATTATGAATCTTACTCTATGAGTTGTTATCTAAATAGTACTTCTAGAACAATTTTTATCAGGAGAAACATACCTTAAGACCTAATGGTGATAACGAAGTTCACCATTGAACACCAGCCATGCCACAGGAGGTTAGCTGTACAGAAAGGAACTAAAACTCAGTCTAATGAAATGCTGTGCTTAAAAAGTTTAATTATTGGCGTAAGTAACTGAAAAAATAATTAGAACAGAATATAACGTTTTAGATAAGTATTTAAGGTAGAAGTTTGTGATGTGACCGCAGAAGAAATTTAAAGCATTTTACACGTAACTGTTTATCCGAAAAGAAATATTCACATGACTTTGTAATAAATCGGATGTTTTCTGTTTGTATAGAAAATGAGGGATTATTTTGACTATCAATAATATATATTATAATTTCTGAAAATTTAAGAGAAAGAAAAATCACAATAACAGATTTTTCAGCCTTGGGGGCTAATAAATATTTGCTTAATGGGAACATTAAAACGAATAATGCTCTTCTATAATTCTCGTATATCATTTATATTTTAGAATTGAAATGGATCCAATCAAAAGTGCCCAAGATATCATCCGATGCGACCTTTGTGAGGACGCTATAGTGCAGATGTACTGTGATATCTGTCAAGTTAACCTGTGTATTCCTTGTATCGGAAAACATATTTCCGATGACTATTCTAAACATAGAATAGTCCCTTTCCAGGAGAAGAAATCAACCTTGATTTATCCTAAGTGCACCACACATCAAACGAAAAGTTGTAAATTTCATTGTAAAGAATGCAATATTTCTGTATGTTCTATGTGTTCAATAATATCTGAAATTCACAAAGGACATTACCTTTCAACACTTTTGGATGTCTATAATGCAAAAAGAGAGGTTATCGTCAAAGATACCGACGAAATCGAAAACATAATTTCGCCAACATATGAAGAAGTAGCAAGAGACATAGAACATCAGATAGATAACTTAGATAAAGAATATGCTACACCTACCACAACTGTAACCAAACGCGGAGAAGACTGTCTCATGGTAATCAATGCTATTGTTGATAAAATGAAGGTAGAAATTGAAGAACAAAAAATCAAACATATCATCATTCTCAAAGAACATTTGCCTGAAATCAAATAAATACAACTCTGGATTGAGGAAACTTCGCTAAAATTGAATCTTATCAAAGAATCAAATGAAATGTCCTTGACCATGGAATACAATTCTAAAAATAAAGAATTCCGCCAACTTCCTCCAAAGGTTCAAGTTTCGCTGCCAACGTTCAGTCCAAAGATAATAATTACAGATCAGTTTTGCAAGATGTTTGGATTGCTGACACCCTTATACATTACAACAGAAGAAAATGGTTACAAACTAAAAAAGTCGAAATCAGAGACTATTACTAAAGAGTTGCTAGAGAAACCAGAGCTAATCACTACTATAAAAACTGGCTACGAAAATCTCCTAAGTGTTTCCTGTTTCGGTAACGAAGAAATCTGGACAAGGGCAAATAAGGACATTGATATGAAATGCTTTAATAATCACGGCTCAGTCTTGAAAAAAATCAAGACCAAATCAGGGGGACAGCCGAATGATATTGCATTGACAGATGATGGGGATCTCGTGTACGCTGATGGAAAGAATGGGACGGTTAATAAAGTCCGGAATGGGAAGATAGAAGAGATAATCAGACTACAAGACTGGACACCTTCAAATATCTGTGTCACCTCCTCTGGTGATCTCCTGGTTACCATGTTCCGTGATGATCGTACACAATCCAAAGTTGTCCGTTACTCAGGTTCCATAGAGAAACAAACAATTCAGTTTGATGATGAGGGTAGATCCCTGTATTCAGAAAATAACAGAATCAAATACATTACTGAGAACAGAAACCTGGATATCTGTGTGGCTGACAGTAAAGGTCATGCTGTAGTTGTAGTAAACCAAACCGGAAAACTCCGATTTAAATACACTGGACATCTGCCTATGCCAAAGTACAAACCATTTGAACCTCTTGGAATAGCAACAGACAGTCAGAATCAAATCCTGACAGCAGACTTCCTTGATAACTGTACACTGTATTCATATCCTAGACCAGGATGGACAATTCCTGCATTCTATAGATAGCTGTGACTTCAAGGGTCCACATGGTATACACGTGGATAAAAGAGATAATCTACTTGTTGCAGAATTTTATAGTGGTGCTGTTAAGAAAATCAAATATATGAAGTTAAAAAATAAAACACCATCCTCAAATATGCTATTTAATGTCAAGTAATTTAAACAAAATTTTATAATAAATCTTCAAAATGTTGTAATTTCTGTATTTTCAGAAGGAAATGTTTTTATTAAATATTTTTTATTTTTAAAATACCACTAGAGATTAAAATAGACTGAGACTAATTAGTATTACATGATCTAAAAGGTAATTAACCCCATTTAGAAAATTCATTTCATGTACATGACGTACATGCAAAGGATTTATAAATAAGTTGGAGCAGGATTGAAAGAAACGGATTCATCACTGTCATCAAAATGAACTACACTGTAATATGCACTTTAGTATAATGCACATTTTTCGTTCTTTTATGTTTTAGCACGGATTATTTAAATTCAAAATATGTTTACTCGAGTTTTATTACCCAGTGAATTTATCAGAATATCAGCGATGTAAATAACGATCCAGTATCCGAGGACATACAGTAAAATTAGAATTAAGTGATATATTTTAATACTGCCAAATAGGTGTATAAAGTATATAATCACGATTGACTAACCACCAGTAAAATAAATCCCATCAATCACAAATATTTACCTAAGAAAAACATTGATTTTTTTTCCACAACATCAAGCATTAACATAGGACAAATCTTTGTCTATATTTGACCTGAATTCCAAAATGGAGAATATTATTCTAACCAGGATTTATTTTTTACAAAATGTAGGCATTTATGCAAGTGTCACTACAGTACAGTGTATTAACATTTGCTATATACAGGTACCTTTATCGTATGCAAAAATAAATCATTGGAGATTCGTTTATCCCATTTTTTTTTAAATCACTTTCAATGTTTTACATTGATTTTACATATGAATCTATTCCTGTTAACTTCGTCACTCTCTTGCATAGCCTATCCTGACTTCAATTGTGAAACTGTACTTTTTAATTATTTAACAAAATTGTAACTAGAAAAAAAATTTTAAATTACTTTGCATAATCAACTTTTGTCCTTTCTGCACTCACAAAATCTACTATTTCTGGCATTGAAAATTTAACGAGAAAGAAAAATATTTTTAAGTCCTGAACTTCTGCTGAATTTAAGCAGATTGATTGTCTGCTTAAGTTGTCCTATCTTCAGAAAAGAAAAACAAAAGTGATGGCCTATGATGTAAACTTTTAGATATCTAGATACCACTGATAAGCTGTTAATTTTATGTTTAATTTGAATCAATTTTTTCCTGGACTTTCAGAATATATTTTCTATATTTGTCTCAATCTAATGAAAGAATTCATGAGAAATAATTAAATAGATATTCAAGTACCTACGACGCCGCTGGAGGGCCAGGTAAAAAATATTTTGATTTGTTCGGACAAATTAGAAATTCGTTCGGACGAATTAGTTATTTGTTCGGACGAATTAGATATTCGTTCGGTCAAATTAGAAATTCGCTCGGACAAATTAGTTATTTGTACGGACGAATTAGAAATTCGTTCGGACGAATTAGTTATTCGTTCGGACAAATTAGAGAAAATGTGAACAACTGTCAGGACATCGCGATTAATGTGCGATTTGCATCAAGATGGTTCATTTTATTTTGATTCTTTGCAAAATAACTTTAATGAACAACAATCAATAAATATTTTGAAGATAAGTTGTTTTAATGTTGATCTCTTTCTTATAATTTTTATGTACATATTCACTACCCTGCAATTTATTAATTATGACATGTAAATGATTTTTGAAATACATTTCTGATACATATGTCGCCGATATGTGGCTGAAATATTGCCGATTCGGTGTAAAACATTCAATTAATCAATCTGGTACATATGCGGTGTTAAAAATGAAAAAAGGTCCTCATTGAGTTTTTAATTAAATATTCCTGTTTGTGAATTAAGAAAACTTCACAAAAATGAACCTGTTCGTATTGATCTCAGATTGTTCCTATGACTCGAGAGCCGGTGAATTAAGATGTCAACCGGTCAATCTGGTATATTCCCTAGTCCATTGATTTACAGAGCATAATTGTAGCCCCCTCCCCTTATTGGAGAGGTACATGTAGTCGAACAAACTATTTCATTTCACTTTCAGCATGTCTTAATTTTGTGTATACGCTTTTACAGTTGAATACCAGTTCGAAGGTTTGATAGGCCAATGACTCACTAGAAAGGGGAATTATGAAACCAACCCCTTTTATGGGGAAAATAAATCATGAATGAATGAATATCAAAATATTTTCAATTAAGTAACAACCCCCCCCCCTCCTCTATTTAAAAACGATCGATTGTCTTAATCGTTGAGAAGCTTAACTTGCATTAAATTATGATGTGTTTTTAATTTTTACTGCACTTTCTAGGAACGTACAGTCATGTATTAATCTATTTTTTTTTTAATCTTTTTCCCGAAAAGGGGCTTGTCTTTAATTTGGTCAATATTATACCTGTATGTTTTAATTCATGCGCTTTTCTGATATTTAAAAATAAAATAAAATTTATATAGATACTTAATAATAGTTTTTAACGATCTTAGAAAGAATCCATTGGAGATGGACTTATGAGATCCTTTATCACAAAATACTTAAATGTGGGAACAGCGGTATAGAAGCAAAACTACACATGTTCTAGCTAGTAATATATATAAGCCCCACCTTAAAAAAAATTAAGACCCATCGAATGAGAGGCTTCATATTTTGATTCCGAAGTTTTTTTAATATAATACAATACAGCCACGTAGCAGCGTTTTTGAAAGTGGGGGGGGGGGCTGAGAAAAAAAATACTTACCTGAAAAGTTGACAAGCAAAAAAAAAAAAAAGGGACACAGGAAAAGTTGCCCAAAGTTGACAGTCGTATTTCGTTGGGGGGGGGGCTTAATTTTTCAATGCCAATTTTTTCCCGTACCAATTGCCTGCAATATGAATAAAACCTTAAGGAGTGGAACTCATCTTTTCAAAGAAGCGGTAACTGACCACTGGCACCCCAGTGTTACCAATTTAACACCACCAGCAAAAGTTTGTCTGATAGAACCAGATGATGTTTATTTATGACAAATCTTATGAGTGTGTCAGGGATGGGAGTGAAAAGATGTTTGATAAGAAGTAACTGACCCTTTGAATTTACTCGTGGGCTCTCAGATAATATGCTTTCAGAATTGCAGACTTTAGGCCTATAATATATACCGGTATAGAACCATTATTTCCGAATATTTACAATCAAGATACCCGACTTTAATAGCACATGTCTAGTTGCAACGTGTGTATGTCATGGTCCAAAGAGCTATTTATGTATTAAAAAAGAATGAATCCTCATGAATAGACAATTGAATTGTATATCTTCTTTACAAGATAATTTGTGCAAACATCTAATTTGTCCGAACAAATATCTAATCCGTCCGAACAAATAACTAATTTGTCCGAACGAATTTCTAATTTGTCCGAACAAATATCTAATTTGTCCGAACAAATAACTTATTTGTCCGAACAAATTTCTAATTCATCCGAACGAATTTCTAATTTGTCCGAACGAATACCTAATTCGTCCGAACGAATTTCTAACTCGTCTGAACGAATATCTAATTTGTCCGAACAAATATCTAATTCGTCCGAACAAATAACTAATTCGTCCAAACGAATTTCTAATTTGTCCGAACGATGATCTAATTCGTCCGAACGAATTTCTTATTTGTCCGAACAAATAAAAATATCTTTTTTACCTGGCCCTCCAGCGGCGCCGTAAGAACCAGCATAAAAACATGGGGGAAAAAACAGCTCTGTGTGCAATCAACACTGAAAGATAAGAATCTCGACTGTACAGTACTGTATGAATTTAAAAAGTGAAAGCATGATCATTTTTGTCTTTAAATAACCTTGAAATATAGTTCCTTGCTTAATCCTATTTGAATGACATTAAATTGGTTTTTTCATTGGATATACTTTACTTTGCATTGCAGAATCCAGATTTAATGTTAGAACTTAAAATAATACAGAAGGTCCAGACCAAAATATGCACTAAGCTAAGGATCGAACCTCCTTAATTTCACATATGTGCCATGAGCACGGTAAAGATATCGGGGATTTATTGGAAAGATATCAACATTTAATTTATGAAGCATTTTATGAACCTATAATTTACGACATTTTTATTATGTCTTTTGGCGTGGTCTTTGCAAAGGTGTTCTATTACAACAAAACATTTCTTTGAAGTTTTACAAAGGGGAGGGGGTTCTCGGGAAATCAAAGGGATTGAAGGCAATCTTATCAAATGTAAAAATTCCAGGTGTAGAATAAATATTGCCATTGCAACATTAAATTTTATATATGTTATCTTTGATATTGGCAAAATATTAAGATTTTTTGGGATTTAAACATCAAAATGTGACTAGGACCACTTTTTGAACATCCATACATATTTCTTTCTAAACTCTATTGCATTTTTTTTTTGCTCCTTCTCTGCTGTTAATATTTTAATGACAAAAGGAAAGAATGGTGATAGTACAGTTACTGAAATGTACTTTATATCTTTATTTCATGTAGACACGTAATTCAGTGTAGGAATACACCAGACAAAATAGTGCACCTTTGCATTCAACCCGAGGCCGCATTGAAGATAACACGGCAAGTTTGTTGATTTATATTTCAGAAACAAAACAAATTTTCTTTGACTCGGTTCTTTCATGTTGAAAATGATTTAGGATGTAAGTAGCTTTATTCAAATAACATTGTAAGGGATTGGAAATTTAAATTTAGACGAATAATTAAGATAAATGTAGGAGGGATGTAAATTCCTATATATCTCAAATAAAATTATTGACTTCTTAGCAAGTGTGTTAATTCAAAAATAGAAGTCATGTTATAAATTTCTACAATATTATATTTTAGTTTGTTAGAGGAATGGAGCATTATTTCAATAATTAAATATATCATCAATTATTCCTTTGTTCGAAAAAAAACACAAAATTTATTTTTTGTCAAACTGAAAGGCAGAGATTTTAAGCACCGCCTTCAAAAATACCTGGTCTGGGTAGCCCTGTCAATCAAGTGCATGAAGGTCCATCATTGGAAGCTGGAACTTGATTGACACTTACTTACTGGTCTCAGTGTATACCCTGAACACCTTGCTTGGGACTCGTGGTGACCTTCTAATTAACATTTGATCCTTTGATGTTTACTGGGTGAACATAGTATATAGAAACTGTATAACTATGAAATTTTTAGATTATATATGAATTAAATATACTCTTAGTATTTGAAAGGATTATAATATAATATGCATTAAAAAAATAACCTTGGGTACATAAAACTTTTTTTCCAAATGAAATTTCGATTTTTAATTTTTATATGCTAAATGGTAAACCTTAAGTGAAAATGTTATTAAGTTCAGAGAAGCGCTGTGTGAAGTACTAGCAATTAAATTTTAAAACAAGAGGCCCAGGGGCCACATCGCTCACCTGAGCAATTGGCTAGGAAAAAACACAGATCAGATTAGAACTGAAAGTAAACGGGGGGGGGGGGCGCTTGAATTTTACATCCCCCCAGGGGGTCATGATTTGAACAAACTTGAATCTACACTACCTTAGGATGATTCCCTATAAATATAACGAAGCCTGGCTTTGAAGTACTTGAAAAGAAGATTCTAAAAGGTTTCCCTATATGTTCCTATGTAAAACTTTGATCTGCCATTTTGGCCCCACCCTACCCCCCTGGGGTCATGATTTAACCAAATTTTAATCTACACTTTCTGAGATTGATTCCACATGAGTTTAATCTTTCCTGGCCCAGTGGTACTTGAGAAGAAGATATTTAAAGATTTTTCCTATATACAGTGGCTGGAACGTTATTGTTGACAACGTACACGAACGATCACGTTACACGCACGATTCCGCACGATTAACGCACGATTAAACCTGATACACGAACGATCCTTCACGTTCACGATTCTACACGTTACACGATCTTACACGATTGCTAACGCAAACGCACGATTCTTCACGCAAAATAGTTCAAATTATTAAGGAATCGATATTTCCAAAACGAAATATGGCTTTATATTGATTTTAGGTTCAAAGAATTATCAATAAATATATTATATATATCATCGACTTTATTAAAAAAAAAAAAAAAAAAACGGAAATGGGTATTTCTGGTACTACATGTTTTTACATGTTTTTTTTTATTATTTTAGATAATAAATAATTATTTAGATAATTCTCCGACATAAGAAAAAGTTTTTTTTTTGTTCTATCAGAAGATAGTAGTGGGTGGACCGTAAAGTTTGATTAAATTGGATTTCATAATATGTAGAATGGGGGATTCGATTGGGAAAAAAAATGGCAGCATGGAATGACTTAACTTAAAAGTTATATCTATATGTTTTCATTACTTCAAAATGTTTATGAATCTCTAAAACATGAAGAACGATATTGCAAATTATTGTTTTACTTTAAAAACTAATTAAAAGTAAGCTACAGAGATAAACACTGTTAAAAAAAACCCCGAAAATCATGTGCGTGACGTGCATGTACATTCGCCGACTAAACCTTTATGTAAGGTTTGAAAAATATTTATTAATTTGTAAAAATATTTCTTTAAGATAATTTGAAAATTAAAAAAAAATCTTACCACAATTAGCAGCAAACAAGAATGAAATTCAGAAAAGTATAGTAAAATATCTTAGTACGCTATTTGACGAAAACATAATATTGTACGACTTACTATATTGCTTGTTTACAAGCGATAGTTAGTTCGTTCCGCATTCAATTATGTAAACTGCGCTTCATTCCTTTTATTTGGATTAAAAAATAAAATATAATTTAAACGAAATACTTGTTTCACAGATAACATTCCGATAAAAACTTACAAAACAAAATTTACACGTTTCTAAACGCACGTTCACGCACGATTAAAACCGCAAACGATTGAGTCTGTTACACGCACGATCTCGCACGTTACACGAACGATCACGCACGATGAACGAACGATTCTACACGATTGGTTTGTCAACAATAACGTTCCAGCCACTGTATTCCTTTGTAAAACTTTGATCGGCCATTTTGGCCCAACCCTACCCCCGGGGGTCATGATTTGAACAAACTTGAATCTACACTACCTGAGGATGATCCCACATGAGTTTAATCTTTCCTTGCCTAGTGTTTGTTGTTGAGAAGATTTTTCAAGATTTTTCCTATATATACCTATGTAAATCTTTGGTCAGCCATTTTGGCCCCACCCTAGCCCTGGGGGTCAAAATGTGAACAAAATTTAATCTACACTACCTGAGGATGATCCCACATGAGTTTCATCTTTCCTGATCCAGTAGTTCTTGAGAAAAAGATTTTTAAACCTATTTTCTATATATTCCTTTGTAAAACTTTGGTCGGCCATTTTGGCCCTATCCTAGCCCCGGGGGTCATGATTTGAACAAACTTGAATCTACACTACCTGAGGATGATTCCACATGAGTTTCATCTTTCCTGGCCCAGTGGTTCTTGAGAAGAAGATGAAAATGTGAAAAGTTTACGACGACAACAACGACAACGACAACAACGCCGACAGACAACGGACAAATTTTGATCAGAAAAGCTCACTTGAGCCTTCGGCTCAGGTGAGCTAATAATGTTTCTAATCATGGGTCACTTAATATGATTTCCTTTTTTAATCAAATAAGAATTTACAAGCAATCTTTTTAAAACATATCATGGTGACAAAGCTTTATCAAGGTTATGATAAATCTGGATTTTTTTTAGTAAAATGTAGTTAACACGGCTCTTAAAGTCTTTTTTCATTTAAAAGATGGGATCCTTGGGATGAATGAATTAAGTCTAATTTGGTTGTTACAGGAGTTTTTTTTTTAATTTACAGATCCACTAACATCTAAAACTATCTTTGTTTTAATATTTGAATGTAGAGTGTGATATCATAATAATTTTTTTTCAAATGGGTAGGGGTGTTTTCAAACAGTCAAAATAAATCAATATATGATTGAAAAACCCTTTTACTACAAATTTTCAAATTGTCTCAAAATCCTAAACACAGGTAAAGCTTTACACCTGGGGTATTTTACTGTGTATTAAATCACTTCCTGTGTATAGGGATTAGGAGACAGATGGCCACAGGTAGACTGCTAGCCCCCAAGGCATTCACACCTGTACAAAATAAGCCCCTCCCTCACCTGGAATTTACCACCCGGTAAAAAATCTCTGCCTTGAAGTAACTAATACATGTTATCAATATTTGCCAAACCAATATATTTTATTTTCATAGTCTGTTTATATTATTTTCATTTTAAAACCCAGTTCCAAATTAGATTCTTCATAGAACTGTCTATTCATTTATATTTCAGATTCAACATGAATCCCAGCAAAAATGCCCAAGATGTCATTCGATGTGACCTTTGTGAGGAGGCTATAGTGCAGATGTACTGTAATTTCTGTCAAATTAACCTGTGTATTCCTTGTATAGGAAAGTATATTTGTGATGACTATGATAAACATAAAGTAGTCCCAGTCCAGCAGAGGAAATCAACTTTGATTTATCCTAAATGTACATTACATCAAACGAAAAGATGTAAATTTCATTGTAAAGAATGCGATATTTCTGTATGCTCTTTGTGTTGTATAATATCTTATACACACAAGGGACATAAAATTTCAACTCTTTCTGATATTTATAATGCAAAGAAAGGAGTAATAAGAAAAGATACTAACGAATTAGAAAACTTAATTTTCCTAACATATGAAGAAGTAGAAACAGACATAGAAACTCAGAAAGCTAACTTGGATGGAGAATATGAGAAACAAACAAAAGGGGTGACCAAACACGGAGAAAACTGTCACAGAGTTATCAATGACATCGTTGATGAAATGAAGACAGAAATTGAAGAACAAAAAATCAAACATATCAGCTTTCTGCAAAACTCTTTAGATGGAATCAAACAAATAAAAGATAAGATTGAAGGCACGTTGCTGGAATTAGGTAGAATGGAAGAATCCAATGAAGTGTCCGTGATCATGGAATATATTCCCCAAACCAATGAATTCTGCGAACCTCCTCCCAAAATTCTAGTATCAACGCCAACCTTCAGTGCAAAGGCAATAGAAAAAGATTAGTTTAGAAAGTTGTTTGGATCACTGACACCTTTATCCAACAAAACAGAAGAAAAATCCAGAATTAAACACCAGAAAACTGCAGGAAGAACCAGAACTTATCACCGTTATAGATAGTGGGTATGAAAATCTCCTCAGTGTAACCTGTTTCGGTGAAGAAGAAATCTTGACAAGAGGAAGAAGTGTCAGTTATATGAAATGCTTAAATATTCGTGGATCACTTGTGAAGACAATCAAGACAAAATCAGTGGGGACACCATATGATATAGCAGTTACATGCGATGGGAATCTAGTGTATTCTGACTGGATAACAAAAACTTAAATAAAGTAAGGAATGGACAGACAGAGGAGATGGTACGACTACAGGACTGGATACCTTCAAATCTCTGTGTCACCTCTTCTAGTGATCTCCTGATTACCATGTATAATGATGCCGAAACTCAATCCAAAGTCGTCCGCTTTTGGGGCTCCACAAAGAAACAAACAGTCGAATTTGATGATGAGAATATCTATATTCAGGTAATAACAAAATTAAATACATTTCTGAAAACAATAACCTGGACATATGTGTAGCGGACTGGGAAGCTTGTTTTTTAGAGGTGGTTAAACATTGTGAAAAACTCCGATTTCGGCACACTGGAAATCCTTCATTTTAAAAGACCATGCCATTTTATCCTTTTGGAATAACCAATGACAGTGAGAGTCATCCGTTATATAGATAACTGTGACCTGAAGGATCCACATGGTATATATGTGGATAAAAGGGACAATCTATTTGTTGCGGAGTATTATAGCGGTAAAGTTAGGGTAATCAAATATATGAAGTGATTAAAAAATAAAATACCGTTTTGAAAATGCTATTTAATATTGTTTCTAAGCAAACCATTATACGTTTTTCCAAATTGACTTTGCTCGATTCCACGATTCACAAAAATAATTTGTTCGCCATATTCAATTATGCACTTGCTATATCTGAGGTCCCCTATATAAAGCTGCTTACTAAGTCACTGTTCAGTGTCATCAATTGTCACCAGTGTAGATTGACGTATGCTATACATCATTCGTAGCGACAAAAAATAACGGTGAACTTCTTATGCAAGAGAGTAAGAAACCAAAAATACTAACAACAGTTGCACAGTTCTATGCATTATACAAACAACCACGACACTGCATAAAATTGTAAACAAAGGGTTTGTTAAAAAAAAAAACAGCACGAACACGGGTCACCATTAGACGCCGATACGTATACCAGTGGCAATAAAGCAATGCACAGTATGTACCCCAGTTCTGATATTATAGATAGTTTTATTAAAAATGGCGTTTGCTTATTTACGATTCGCGTTCAGCTTTAACTTGTTCTAAATTTTACTAGATAATATAAACCAAACATATGGTATAATATACTTTAAAATGTGAAAGAATTCATAAGTTGAAGTGGGGTTTAAAAATGGTCCTTCATTGTCAGCAGAATCCTTTTTATTGCTAATTTACATGTTTAGATACAAGGAAAAGAACAGCAGTGTGATGCGTATTCATTTTTCTTTCTTATTTTGTCGAACGTGCTGATTCCTTAATGTACTATTTTTTAATTTGTGCACAATTATTAAATTGTGTTTAATTTCTGTGACAAATTTGGCAGTTTTTATGTTGTCTCTGATCTAGAGTTCACTGAAATAATGAGTAAATAAATAAACGGAAATGAGTTCCTCAAAGTTGTTGAGAATGCGCGTTTTATTTACACAACTTCTAAAATAGACCTGGATGGGATGGACAGTTCCTGTGTTATATTTTTAACTCTTATCAGAAAAATCAGTTTGATTTACAGGTAGACAAAAGCGACGATCTTTTATTGCAGATTGTAATAGCGTTAATGTTAATAAAATCAAATACATATATATGGATTGAAACAATATGAAATGATCCAAACATGATACGAAATTTTTATTGAATAAAGAATCTGAACACAACTTTCGGTCTTCTTTACAATAAATTTAAGTATATCTTACTGAAAAATGATTCGCAAAGACCACAAGAAAAGTACGTAATTTTCTTCTTATTTGTATATGACTACCAGAGAAACACAGAATTTTTATCATAGTTGAGGGGGGATCTATAGTGCATGAAAAAGTACCCACCAAGGTTTAACAGATCTCTTAAAAGTTCTTTTTTACGGAAATCGGCTTTAGAAGTTTCATTACCCCCAATTCAGTCCACCTTCCTAAAAATTTCTTTACGTATTTGCTTTTAATACCTCTGATAATTCATTCTCAGAAAGCAGACATTGAAATAAATAAACGAAATGAAAAAAAAATTCCACCTCCCCTTCCCCTCCAGAATCACGTGTCCTCTTGGTGACATTAATACAATATCACAAGAGGAAACCCAATAAATGACCATGATACTTTTTATATAAAAAAAAATTCGATATGAAGATCTGTTATGCTGTCAAAAATGACCTCATCAGCCAAAATAATCTCTCACTGGGTTCTATCGTGGATGACTTGCTTTATACCAATTGTTGTGCCTCTATTTTTATACTGCGTTTGACTCCGGAATGTTCTGTCTTCCTAATCAATACAAAGAGCTTACTGCAGGTGTGATCGAATAACAGGAAGAGGGCTAAATCTTTTTTTGTAAAATGACCCTTACCTAATGACATTTAACGAACATTTCTGGGAAACATAATGTGTCATAAACATGTAATTTTAAGGTCGAATGGGTCATTGCTTCATTCTTTTTTTTTTTATCAATTTTTTTTTTTTGCAAGCTTTGGGGATAATTGTTAAAAAAGAAACTTGGTACTCTGAACCGAAAGTTGTGGGTTCTGGAGACCTTTACCACTTTTGTCACCACAGGAGATGAAAAGATAATGAAACCTCACTGCTCAATGACCCAGAGTGCCGAGTCTATACATTTGAAGCATTGTACTTAATTACGTTGACTTCTCAATTTGAGTGAATTTTTTTCAAACGGGGCGTCAAATAAGATTTGATCAATAAAAGGATTGAATGCTATTTATTAGATCAGTTTATCTGAGAGTCAAACACAGCTTGTTTGTTTTTGTACTGATTATCTTCCTTGAATTGTCACGTGATTTAGGCACCACGCGTTGAACATCTGATCCAAGGGTTCAGCTGTTAACAGTTCATTAATTAATGCAGCCATGGCCTATTCTGCCAACGACTAAGTAAAATCATATTGCGTGGATTTGTGTACTTGTAAAAGTTGTTTGTCTATATTAAATTTTGAAAGTAAAATTTGGTATTTGGCTTCTCTGATAATGATGAACATTCCACAATTTTCAATGGCCAGAATCAAGAGTTTTAAGTAAACTCTTGATTTGAGGCCCTTTACCAGTTTTTTAATGACATTTCAATATGAGTGAATGTAAATGATATATAACCATATTATATAAAACATTAGAAAATATTTCTGAAATAAATCCATGCGAAACATGTCCCAAACCGTTTGTTGTTTGTCAAGCTTCTAACATACAGAGGTCTTCCTTTTTATTTCAGTGTAGCGTTATACGAACAGTGAAGCTTGAGGAAAAGAAAAAAAAAATTTGTTTTTGTTTTCTACTTTATATTATACATCGATAACGTATTATCAATTAACAGAAGACGAGTGTAAGGCCATTACATGCATTTATGTCTCCCGCTTTCTCTGAAAGTCCGTCCATCTGTCTTTCTGTCTGTCTGTATTTTTATGTCTCTAATACTTTCGTTTTCTCCTGATATCTCGAAAAGCTTTGGAGCTTTTGAAAAGAAATTCATATAACTCCCGATGGCCAAAGAAAGACCCTAATAAACTTTTAGGTTAAAGGTCAGAGGTCAGTATCATAAATTTATAAATTCTGTCATATTCTTTTTTAAAATTTCTTAAAGTTTAAACACTAACATTTAATTTTTTCAGAGCGATATCTCGAGAAGCCTTATAGGCTGTACCAAAGATGGAAAGAAAAAATATGAAACAATGATTTTTTTTTCATTCAAACAAGGTATTGCTTCAAGAGCATTATTCAAAAAGTCAGAAACAACTGTTTTTCAAGAGGGTAATATTTCAAATCAAACCAAAGAACTAAGAGGCAAAGATTATAAATTTCTTTCAATCTTTCAATGGTCATATATACGTTTTTTTTCTTTGATCTGTTTAAAAAATCATCATTTTCAAGCAATATCGCTCATGTCAACGAACAAGAAAGGAACAGCCGGCAATAAATTAAATTGGCTTGACTTTGATGTCAAATTGCGTCTGAAGAAGAATGTTGACTTAAGTAAGCTAAGGTTCTATTTATGCAAATTTCCGGTTGTTTGATATACAGTTTTCAAATGTTATAAAGACCCAGCAAACCGGTCAATTCAATAAACATTTATTTCATATGAAAGTAATTTCATATCTCCATATGTTTAGTACTTTACATTTATGAAGCTGTTTGTGCTGATGCCTAAAATGATTAATAGAATTATTTTGTTTTGATCACTTGTTGTTTTTTTTTGGGGGGGGGATGTTTTTCTCGTAGAAGTTTATGAAAGGATGGAATCATAATATCTGATGTACATTTGCAAGTATTTAAAATAAGGGTTGTGAATAAATGGCGAGAAAACCATTTGTTACTTGTTGCACAAATAATATAACACTGCTGTCAAAACAAACATTTTAGGCATATTACTTTTAAATTACACATAAACACAAATAAAAGATTTTTTTCCTGGATTTCAGGATTTCTTTTCACAATATTGTAGTCTATAAAAAAGAGCAGAAATCAAGGAAATGGATCAGCGAGTAGAAACACCAGGATGAATTGCAAAAAAAAAAAATACCAAGGAAGTAGGTTTGGGTAGAACTTTTAGCCTTTTTTCATATTCACCTATTCTAAATTCAGTTTGTCCACAAGATATTTTACTTGCTATGGGTTTAAGTTTTATAAAGGTCATTATAATATTGACAAAGATATGCTTATTGCATGTTCAATATTGTTCTTGTTAATTTATAGTTCCTCTTGTTATCTTAATTATGAGCTGCAATAGAGGTCATATGCAAGGGGACCTTGACCTTGGAGTTTGGCTTACAGCCTTACTTTTCAAAAATTTAAATATAACTTTAAATTGGCCAAAACTTTTGAATGAGAAGAGAAAGAATTTTCATTTTAGACATGTGCATTGCTTGTGACCCTTTTTAAAAATACTATGAGTTTTGTCCCCGTGACCTTCACGTTAGATAAACTTTTTAAAAACTTAAATCTTGGTTATCACTGTTGGATGAGAGGATTTAGGGCTCTCACATTCTACATGTATATTACCTCTGACAAGACCTTTCAAAATACACTGTGATTTTTGACGCCGTAACATAGGCCTTTACGTATGACCTATTTTACAAAAGTGTTAAGTTTTGCTTATTACTTTTGATTGAGAAGAGATAGAGTTTTCATATTTGATACGTTTATTACCTGTGACAAAATATTTACGAACATGCTATGATTTCTGACCCCTTGACCTTGACCTTCATGTTTGACCATATTTTCAAAGCAAAAAATCAACTTTTGTAATAACGTTCGAAAGAAATATGATAGGGCGTTCATATTTGACACAATATGCCATAAATAATTACATCTCACCAACAAAGACACCGAAAGATGAGGAACACAATTTTTTGAATTTGCTTGCTGGATTTTAAAACATCTTTTCTCCGGTGGTACTGTTTTCATCCAGAATCTTTGGATTAATATACTTGTAGTTTTTCCCAGATTTGTTAACTAAGATATACATCTGATATATGCTGCAAAATTATATGAACGGCGCATTTTGTCTAGTGATTGTGGTCGTAAGAAATACTTCAGATGTAAGCTTATCTGATAAAATATTCAATAATATGGTAGATTAGTTTACGATTTCCATTTTCATCTCAAAATGAATTTGTCTATGATGTCATAAATATCTGAGTATAAATTATCATGAGGAGTGCTTCTTTAAATACGATTGATTAAAGTAAAATTTGAGATTTAGAATTACATGTAAATAAATTTATTAGAATCCACATCTGAATTATATCTCCTCTTGAAAATATTGTTGTACAGTGCCATTAAAGTTTATCATAACTACTGTTAATATTTCAATGAGAGTTAGAAAAAAAATTCTAGCACATTCACTGAAACGTGCAACATATATTTGTTTTCGAGGTTTTCCTGTCGTTAAGGAATACAACATAGGAAAATAATTCAAGAAAGATAATTCTACATTACACCAGACCTTACAAAGTACCTAGCCATTTATCCCAAGGCCGCTTTGAAGATAACACGGGCCGTTATTTGTGGATTCCAATTTCAGAAAAAAGAAAACACCGTTTTATGCATCGGCGTTATATGTTAAAATGATTTAAATATACAGGTAAGTAGCTTGATTGGCATAAAATTGCACAGAAGTATAAATTTATTTTTAGATAACTAAATAGACGAAGGAGGGTGTGTCCTTTGACATATCTCTGACCAAATTATTTTTTTTTTAAGTTCTATATACGCCATGATATAAATATGATATTGAACATATAACTTATCTTTTATATTAAGAGTGAAATGTTACTCATTTTTATTTTCGAGAATAAAACATTTATTTTCCTCTGAAACAATGGTTAATCAATATCTGTACAGCAGCAAAACATTTCTTTATTGACCGATTTAAATTCAGTTATTTCAAATTTTGTTCCTCCATATAACTGTTTTTATTAAAACTTAGATTCGCCATGGATCCTACCTACATTACCAACCGATGTGGCCTTTGCGAGGACGCTATAGCGCAGATTTTTTGTGATTTATGTCAAGTCAACCTGTGCATTTCTTGTATTGGAAAACATGTTTCTGATGATTACGACAAACATAAAGTGGTCCCATTTCAACAAAGAAACTCAACCTTGATTTATCCTAATTGCACAATACATCAAACAAAAAACTGTAAATTTTATTGCAAAGAATGCGATATTTCTGTATGTTCCTTGTGTTGTATAATATCTGATACACACAAGGGCCATACCATTTTACTTCTCTCAGATATCTATAATGTAAAACTAGAAGTCATAAACAAAGACACTGAAGAAATCGAAAACATTTTTTTTCCAACATGTGAAGAAATAGCTACAGAGTTAGAAACTCAGATATCTAAACTGGATGGAGAATATGAGAAACTAACAACAGCAGTGACTGAATAAGGGGAAGACTGCCATAGAGTAATCAATACCATTGTTGATCAAATGAAGGCAGAAATTGAAGAACAAAAATCCCAACATATGAGCATTTTGCAAAAACATTTAAATGAAATCAAACGTATACAAAGTCGGATTGACAAAACATTGCTTAACCTGAATAGAATTAAAGAATCAAATGAAGTGTCTCTGGCCATGGATTATATCTCCCAAACCGAAGAATTCAGCAATCTTCTTCCGAGAGTTCATGTATCACTACCAACGTTCAATTCAAAAACAAAAGAAATAGATCATTTCAGCAAGTTGTTTGGATCCCTGACACCGTTATCCAAAAGCAAAAAGAAAAATAGCTACACATTAAAGACATCTACCAAGGAGCTGTTGAAAGAACCGAAACTTTACACTACTATAAATACTAGGTACGACAACCTTCTCGGTGTTACCTGTTTCGGTGCAGAAATCTGGACAAGGACACTCAAGGTTAGTGATTTGAAATGTTACAACATTCATGGCTCACTAATGAAGACAATTCAAACAAAATCTGGGAGAATGCCGAATGATATAGCAGTGACAGATGACGGCGATCTCTTGTACTCAGACTGGAGTAATGGAACTGTGTATAAAGTAAGGAATGGACAGACAGAGGAGGTGATCAAACTTCAGGGCTGGACACCTATTAATCTCTGTGTCACGTCTTCTGGGCATCTCCTGGTTACTATGTGCAGTGACGATAAAAATAAGTCCAAAGTTGTTCGTTTCTCAGGTCTTAAAGAGACACAAACAATCCAGTTTGATGATAAAGGTGAACCTTTGTATTCAGGAAAGCATGAAACAAAGTACATCAGTGAGAACAGAAACCTGGATATATGTGTGGCTGACAAGGATGTCAGTGCCTTAGTTATAGTTAACCACAGCGGAAAAGTCCGATTTAGATACACCGGTCATCCATCTACTACAAAGAACAACAAATCATTCGTACCTTATGGGATAGCAACAGACAGTCTCGGTCAGATCCTTACCACAGACAGAGAAAACAACTGTATCCACATTCTTAATAAGGATGGCCTGTTCCTCTGTTGCATAAAAAACTGCGATTTAAAGTCCCCATATGGTTTATATGTCGATAAAAGAGACGATTTGTTTGTTGCAGAAAATTATACCGGGCATGTTAAGAAAATCCAATATATGAAGTGAAAAATAAAATATCATTTCAATTATTATACCACCTCCGATTTATACTGACTTCTCTATTACGAAATGTTGTATTTTGAACTGCAAAATTATCTATTTCTACATTATCACTAGAAATACAAGTTCATTTCTTATTTTCCTAATAGATCACTCAGTAATCTTTATTTAAATTAAAGATGATTGAAAGTTGACATAGTCTTTATTTGATATATATAGGATCTCCCATGATTTGTAGTTGGATATGATTTGTATCCAAGGAGTTGTTTTTTTATTTTACTCCAGAGACTTGGAGAGGAAATAAAAACACATAACGAGTTAAATAAGTCAAATCCAACTACAAATAAAGGGAGATTCTTTTATCTCATATTTATTTAGCTCACTCCTTCATGGCACCTGATCCCACCTCTGATGTTTCGGAGGTCCGTGTTTGGTCTGCTCCTATTTTATATTGTTTTATGGACTTTGATGTTGAATTTTGTTCGTTATCTCCATATCCTTCATTTAATTCTTCACAACCAATGTTTTGCACTGTTTTAAGGACTGCACTTTCTCAACTTCATCATGCTACCGCTAAAACCATTGTGACGTCACAACTGCAAGTTCTGTGGGATATCAAAAAAATTATCATGCTTCTGTTATAATGTTTCCTATATAAAGTTCAGAAGGTAGAATAACTATCCTTTATAGTCCACGCATAGCAAAGCTATACCCCGGGGTATAGTTTTTGCTATCCACCCTCGAAAAATTTTCATGCAATTGTTGCCGCCAATTTTGATTTCCAGCGATAAATCTTTAAACTGATGATGTCATAATTACTTCAGTAGCATTGTGACGTCATCAAGATTTCAGATTATTCTTGCAGAATTATCTTACTCCAAAAAATTCAAACTTCAGAAATTATATTATGCATCAGTATAATAAAACGCTTATCCACTGGTTGTGAGTGGGATAGCTCTTTTATCAAACCCGCGACAGAGAACTATTCCCCGAGGGCTTGCCCGAGGGGAATAGTTCTCTGTCAAGGGTTTGATAAAAGAGCTATCCCACTCACAACCAGTGGATAAGTGTATAATATCCAACAAGAAACATATTGACGCAAGCGTCAAAAATCGGCCGCAAACCAATTAATTCTTTCATACAATAAATTAGAAACTGAATTCTTCTATTTATCTGTTAATTAATATATATCCCTGTGACATTAAACATTTGAATGCGACATCCCAGGATTTTCTTCAGTACATAATACATGTACATTGCTACAAATAAAATGTATTTAAGCAACTTACTCATAGCCCTCCCTCTGTGTCCCCGCACTCAGTAAGTTTATAAACGAACTCTCGCGGAAGTTTGATGTTTAAGTAGTTTTAACACTTAACCATTAAAACTAACGTTTAAACTTATCTAACTAGAGATAGTTTAACATTAAATAAAACGTAACAAGTTTTCAATGCGGGGCTCCTCGCTCGCTCAGAGGATGTTGAAACCCCCAACTCCCTCCAGATCCGCCACTACATTTCTTCTCTATCTTGTTTTGGTGTGACAGGTGGACGGAAAAGGTTTGGCATGTTGTAAAACGCGCTTTATCCTTGTCTGTTGGAGAAAAATCTCCTAATATTCTGTCTGATAATAAATTAAGATTAAGTCATATTTTTGAAAAATTTCCGTATTAAAAGTACAATGTATATTTATATTTACACGTCAGTTTAAATTATATATACAACAAATCCTGTTGAAGTAGAGAAAGTAAAAGTTTGTTTTGACATGTATATAACGCGGTCCTTGCTTTAGACTATGCCCAACATGTGTGCTTATTTCTCCGCACTTCAGTTACGTCGGAGTTTGTCAATCAGGATTGGATGAAACATTTAACCCATTATTCATAAAATTTTAATTTTATGATTATTATGCGTTTTTATTTTACATTTAGACACTCTTTCTTAATATTCTATTACATGAATGTTAAATATTTTTTATTCAAATTGTTCTAACTCCGCAGAGACGCACGGCAACTTATAGAGAAAAGAGTACCAATTATTTTCCCATAGAACTCTATACAAACATTTTGTCCTCTCACTACTATACTAATTTAATTTCAGATAATTCCTTGGCATCGTTTGAAACTTTAATCCAAGCGCTTATAAAAAATCCCGGAAAAAATATAGGGTCCCATGGCGTTTATAGGTCAAAATTGCAGTTCTTTAAAACTTATAGGTATCGGCAGTAAATAACGCTCTGCAAAAAAAATCAACCCCCACTCTTACAATCTCCCCTGGTATTTCTATATTCTCTGTAATATTTCTATATTCCACCATTTATTTCAAATATTAATATTTTTACTTTGAAATGAAAAACATTACATACCTCATTTCAGCCAATCAGGTAATGCCAACCTATTCAGTACTCGACTCTACATTGTGCCACAAACAACGCCATGTGCTCAACCGGGGATTTGGTACTCTCATTCCTATACTTACATATTTACCTCTCCCAGAATTAGTCAATTTTGTAATTTTCAAAGACTTTATACTTACCAATGAATATGTATAAAATTTTAGGCCTGTCACTTCAGTGTCTTGGAAGCTGTGACAATCTTAATTAATGACACCTCCCTCCATTCAGTAGAATTCCAGGGAGTGAGAAACTGTCATTCCTTTGATGTGACCTGGATACAGTTGTGACTGTAATGAATAAAACATTTATAAATTGCATGATTTTGTTTTTTATTGTCAATAAAATGATATAAAGTCACATTTGTGTCATTTTTTTCATAAGGGTGGATTCTACCCAGAATTTTAAAAAGGCTCCAAAATTTGATAAAATATAGCTAATTAAGCAAAATTGAAAGGCTTTAAAAAGACTAATTCAGAATTTTTTTTATGCTTATGAAAAGTAAATTATTTGAGACTCTGATATACAAATTGATTCTTATCTAACCCCTCATGTTGCTTAAGTATGTGCAAAAAAGTATCACCACCCCCCAGTGAAAGACACTTAGAGAAATAGCAGGTGCCCCCTATTGTATTTGTTTTCAATAAATTTAAATGAGAGAAAATCAATCCTTTTGATAATAAATGAAAGTTCAGTATCTACAGTCTTATACAGTACAATCTTAATCTACAGGATGGAGTTTTTTGCATAGAAAAGGGGAATTTAGATCAATTTTTCAAAAATAAGAAATGCAAAAATTTTGACTTTAAACCCCAAAATGCACAACATAATAAGAGGCTGGAAGGTTAAAAAGTGGAAAATTTACCTGCTATGTACAGAAAACTGTCCGACAAAATATATCGGGTGGGTAGCGAGTCTCCGTCTTCTTCTTGTATAGAGAAAATGCCCTCGCTGAGCAGGTACCCAACTCTCCCGGGGCCGAGGAAGCTGAAAGATGAAAGTCCTCTATAGTGCTAAAAACAAAATAAATCAGAAAAATTAGTCAAATCACATCTTATGCATTTATTTAACAAAGGCCTAATCTTATACATGCATTTTTAAGTCATTCCAATAATTCCTGGAAAAAATCAGAAGTCTAGGTTCTCTACAATAAAGATTTTATGATGTTGAAATTCTACATGCCTGGTTTGTAAGTCTAAGGGAAGTAACTCTAATTACAAAAACTGGAAAGTAGTAAAAAATGAGTTGCCGAGGGCTACGCTGATGAAAAAACAAGCAGCAAGAAAGGAAAAATACAGACCTAAGTGTAGCTACACCAACGAAACAACTTCACTACAAATTCAGTACCCTGCAGTCCAAGTAAAGCAATCCAGAGAATCACACGCACTACCAGCCATATGTCAAGAGAGAAAAGTGTGCAACTTTGACATGACCACTATAGAATGCCCTTTTTAGGTTCACTAGAACTATTTGAAAAGATACCGTATGCAACCGTTAAAGAAATGAAATGAAATGAACACCAGGTCACAGCCCCTACAATGCCATACATGTACATATATATAGAACACAACACATAAATACACACATGTAAATACATATAATATTAATGTACATGCATATATTTATAAATACAAACTTACTTACACATAAATATTCATAATAAGAGCAATCTGATGCACTTTATTAACTTACTCCCCTCCTCGGACAATATCAAATGCACCACGCTATACTAATATCTACATTCTACTCACTACCCCCCCCCCCCTTTACCGAGAACAGAATTCCTCCAAAATCTCAACACATGAAAAACAATTCCATTTTTTTTTTTGCTATTTACCTCTCAGTGTGTCATCAATATTCGGATTAAGAGCAAAAAATCACTTTTCATGACTTTAAATTCATTTAACATTTTAAAAATTTGGGTCTCTATAGGGAAAAGAGTACCAATTATTTTCCCATAGAACTCTATACAAACATTTTGTCCTCTCACTACTATACTAATTTAATTTCAGATAATTCCTTGGCATCGTTTGAAACTTTAATCCAAGCGCTTATAAAAAATCCCGGAAAAAATATAGGGTCCCATGGCGTTTATAGGTCAAAATTGCAGTTCTTTAAAACTTATAGGTATCGGCAGTAAATAACGCTCTGCAAAAAAAATCAACCCCCACTCTTACAATCTCCCCTGGTATTTCTATATTCTCTGTAATATTTCTATATTCCACCATTTATTTCAAATATTAATATTTTTACTTTGAAATGAAAAACATTACATACCTCATTTCAGCCAATCAGGTAATGCCAACCTATTCAGTACTCGACTCTACATTGTGCCACAAACAACGCCATGTGCTCATCCGGGGATTTGGTACTCTCATTCCTATACTTACATATTTACCTCTCCCAGAATTAGTCAATTTTGTAATTTTCAAAGACTTTATACTTACCAATGAATATGTATAAAATTTTAGGCCTGTCACTTCAGTGTCTTGGAAGCTGTGACAATCTTAATTAATGACACCTCCCTCCATTCAGTAGAATTCCAGGGAGTGAGAAACTGTCATTCCTTTGATGTGACCTGGATACAGTTGTGACTGTAATGAATAAAACATTTATAAATTGCATGATTTTGTTTTTTATTGTCAATAAAATGATATAAAGTCACATTTGTGTCATTTTTTTCATAAGGGTGGATTCTACCCAGAATTTTAAAAAGGCTCCAAAATTTGATAAAATATAGCTAATTAAGCAAAATTGAAAGGCTTTAAAAAGACTAATTCAGAATTTTTTTTATGCTTATGAAAAGTAAATTATTTGAGACTCTGATATACAAATTGATTCTTATCTAACCCCTCATGTTGCTTAAGTATGTGCAAAAAAGTATCACCACCCCCCAGTGAAAGACACTTAGAGAAATAGCAGGTGCCCCCTATTGTATTTGTTTTCAATAAATTTAAATGAGAGAAAATCAATCCTTTTGATAATAAATGAAAGTTCAGTATCTACAGTCTTATACAGTACAATCTTAATCTACAGGATGGAGTTTTTTGCATAGAAAAGGGGAATTTAGATCAATTTTTCAAAAATAAGAAATGCAAAAATTTTGACTTTAAACCCCAAAATGCACAACATAATAAGAGGCTGGAAGGTTAAAAAGTGGAAAATTTACCTGCTATGTACAGAAAACTGTCCGACAAAATATATCGGGTGGGTAGCGAGTCTCCGTCTTCTTCTTGTATAGAGAAAATGCCCTCGCTGAGCAGGTACCCAACTCTCCCGGGGCCGAGGAAGCTGAAAGATGAAAGTCCTCTATAGTGCTAAAAACAAAATAAATCAGAAAAATTAGTCAAATCACATCTTATGCATTTATTTAACAAAGGCCTAATCTTATACATGCATTTTTAAGTCATTCCAATAATTCCTGGAAAAAATCAGAAGTCTAGGTTCTCTACAATAAAGATTTTATGATGTTGAAATTCTACATGCCTGGTTTGTAAGTCTAAGGGAAGTAACTCTAATTACAAAAACTGGAAAGTAGTAAAAAATGAGTTGCCGAGGGCTACGCTGATGAAAAAACAAGCAGCAAGAAAGGAAAAATACAGACCTAAGTGTAGCTACACCAACGAAACAACTTCACTACAAATTCAGTACCCTGCAGTCCAAGTAAAGCAATCCAGAGAATCACACGCACTACCAGCCATATGTCAAGAGAGAAAAGTGTGCAACTTTGACATGACCACTATAGAATGCCCTTTTTAGGTTCACTAGAACTATTTGAAAAGATACCGTATGCAACCGTTAAAGAAATGAAATGAAATGAACACCAGGTCACAGCCCCTACAATGCCATACATGTACATATATATAGAACACAACACATAAATACACACATGTAAATACATATAATATTAATGTACATGCATATATTTATAAATACAAACTTACTTACACATAAATATTCATAATAAGAGCAATCTGATGCACTTTATTAACTTACTCCCCTCCTCGGACAATATCAAATGCACCACGCTATACTAATATCTACATTCTACTCACTACCCCCCCCCCTTTACCGAGAACAGAATTCCTCCAAAATCTCAACACATGAAAAACAATTCCATTTTTTTTTTTGCTATTTACCTCTCAGTGTGTCATCAATATTCGGATTAAGAGCAAAAAATCACTTTTCATGACTTTAAATTCATTTAACATTTTAAAAATTTGGGTCTCTATAGGGAAAAGAGTACCAATTATTTTCCCATAGAACTCTATACAAACATTTTGTCCTCTCACTACTATACTAATTTAATTTCAGATAATTCCTTGGCATCGTTTGAAACTTTAATCCAAGCGCTTATAAAAAATCCCGGAAAAAATATAGGGTCCCATGGCGTTTATAGGTCAAAATT